>NW_026725061.1:0-16801 GCF_029784015.1 Lycium ferocissimum
CTTTACCAACCAAACGAAATCCTGGGAAGCCCTTGTCCCTAATTTCCCCTTTAGTTCACCCCTTTGCCCCGTTACTAAAAACAGGGGATATAACTTTCGGGAAGATTAAGAAAAAATAGATAGGGAAGGAGGGGAGAACAAGTATAAGGAAATATGACATATTACGTATATATGACCCTATCGTGGAAGTAGCGAAAATTATAAGAAACAAGAGTTGAGAACTTGTGAAACGACTGATATGTTGTAAGTTTATTGGGAAAAGTAGTTGGTACCTATCCTGGGGAAAAAAAAAATGGTATCGTCGGAAAGCTTGGAATATTCTTGTCCAACTATAAGTGTTACAAAGTGAAGAATCTGAGATGATTCGAATGCAGTGAACTAACCGACGGAATAAATGCAATATGATTTGGATATGTTATTGGCTACATGACGCTATCCGAGTACTATCGTGGATGATTTTGTACGAGATACTGAGAATTCCTATTGCCCATGAGCGCGTTAGAATTTTATACCAAGGTAAATTAAGTTATAGAAGGTATAAAAGCTATGTGGGAACGGCATGGTATGCAAAATATATTTGGAAAGAATCCTGTGAGTTTGAAAACCTTGAATCGAGGCAAAGGATAGAATATGAACAGACAATGATATAGGAGCACCCTTAAGGGGGGAAGCGGACGGTAGAAAGGCGAAGGTAAGATGAAACCAACTGACGTCATGGTTCATTTAGTGTGAATGCTTGAATTGTCTGCGAGATCCTATGCTGAAACCGGTTGGTGTAATCTGAAACCGACAACAAACGAATGGGAATCAAGACGATGATTAAGGGATTGTTGGTAAAGGTTGTGGGTAATATGACTCCAGGTAGTAGATGCTTGTAGAAAGAGAAAGGAATACGACGAAATAGAATTAGCGCACTTTGGCACAAATGAGACATGTAAGGTCGGGTGGATCGAACAAGAGAGATTATGTCTGAAATTAAAAATGTTGTATACGAGTTATGTAAGAATGGTTATGTAACTCACGAATAATTGCATGTTAAGCAAACCAAGTGAGTACATAACTGATAAGGAATGTAAAGATCCAATACCGACAGTATGGTTATGATATTTTGAATACGATACGAAAAATGCAGCGATGGTCTAGACTGTGTTACCGAAACGAAATTAGTACTAAAAATAAGCAGAGCTTGACCAGGATCAATTAAAGATTCCTCCCGATATTGAATGTAAGACAGAGGGAGAAGACAAGGAACAACCTAAAGGTTAGTATGACGATGCTAAAGCATTTCTTGGACTAACTTGCGTATGTTTACATATTCTCGCAGAGAATATAATATGATGAGTGGCAGTGAAGGTTAAAAGCCAAATTCGCAGGAAGAGGGAAATGAGAGAGTTTGAATCAAAGACAACGGAGGGCTATGAGAGAAATGTCAAGAATATGACAGATGAGAATTTAGACAAGTATGGAATGGCTAAACAGAATTACTAAGACTATGTAAGATTACACCTCAAGAAGGTAATGAAGTTTCATAAGAACCTATATGCCGTGTCGGCCTAACGAACCCTGCTAGCATGTGGTTAATCCACGGAGGTGCATTCCAAACAAAAAATTGAAAATACCAGTAAGTCTCGTACCAGTATTTGTTTAAACTGACGGGCGAGCTGTTATACCCTGTATTTTATACGTCGAGTTATTTAGAAAAGAATCGATGCGAGTTAAAGACGAAACCCTTCCCGGACACAGTATATAAATCCTTAATCTTTCCATTTTTATTAGGACATAAATTTGTTTATAAATTTTACTTAGGGTAAATATATTAATGGAGATTAGGGATTAATTAACCATGATTGGATTATTAAGTGGGGATTTAGACTTAAATATTCACAAATTTTGCACTAGTGGCCGTGTGGGCCCCACTAGCACATGACCAAATCAGATTTTTGCCCATGCTTGAGTGGGGGAACGTGTAAGACCCTCTTGGGCAGCAAAATGGTCTACTTTGTTGACCATGCTTCAACCACACACATTTTCCCAAGTCCACAAATCTGAAAATGGAGAGAGAGAGCTTTCTTCTTCACAAAGTGAGCTTGAGAGAGAGAGTCACGCGCCCATGGCAACTCCACCACCAAGCACGGCCAGCCCTTCTTATTTTACACCATTAAACCCCCTAAAGTGTTCTACACATTCACCATTATGTTTCAAGTGAAGGAGAAACCACAAACATGCCATGGATGCTCTGCGAGCTCACGGCCATGGCCGAACTTGAAGTTTTGATTGATCCAAAAAAAAAAAAAAAATTCCAAGGTATTTCAACCCTTTGGAAGGTGCATATCAACGTGGGATTGGTCCTAGGGCGGCAAGAACAATTATTATTTCACTTCACAAATTCTAGTCAAGTTGAGAAGTCAAGTTGCTAAGGTAAGAATTGATCATCTTTTCTACACGTTTTTAGTAAGGATTTGGACGTGTTGTAAATGTGCAAATGTAAATTGAATCCATGCAATTAGGTGTGTTAATGTTGGAGCATGATAATAGCCATAGAATTATATGTGTTGATGTTGAAGTGGTTGTAACTTGGCGAACATGAATTGCAAGTATAAAATCATGAATGTTGGTGTTGAGGCATTGTGGAAGCCGTAGGGGGCTGTTTGGTGTGGAATAATGGACTGATTTTATTTATTAATTGTGGTTGTTGCTATCATAGATTGCATGGTAAAAAGAATGAAAAGAATTGGAAGGTTAAAGGTGAGGTTGTGTTAATTTGAACATGTTGTTATTTTGTTGAATTGTGGCCGTGTAGTGAACTGATTTTACTTGGTATTTTGATTGTTGTTGTCATGAATTTTATGATGAAAATGAAGGTATTTAATGGTTAGAGTTGGAACTAAAATTGTTTGTGGGTTGTTGTAAGGTTATAGTGATGACAAGGTCGCTTATTTGCGTACGAATTGGTGATATAGTTGTCGTGTGACTGCTGGTCATATTTTACTGAAATTATATGAAAAGAAGACATGAAATAATGTGTAAGAATCATATGTGGTTTGCTTGGTATGTTAAATGTTGCAAGAATTTCGGGCACCTTTATGTTGATCGGTTAGGGACTGTTTTGGATGTGTCTTTGTTGTTCTTATTGAGCTTGGGAAATTGATGATAAATGAGATTATACATTGTATCTATATTGTTTGGGCTGTTATAAAGTTGTTACATGAAAACGTTAAGGCTACGGAGTATTAGGAATAACTCGAGAATGTAGTGGCCGTATGTGAATCGTTATCGAATGTTATGAATAGATGATGTGGTGTCGTGTGGCTGCTGTAGTATTTCATTAAATTTGCTGAAAAGATTGCATGGAATAAGGTATGAGAAGTGTATATGGGCTGCTTGGTGTATTGTAAGTGTTCGTTAGAATTTCGGGCATCGCTATGTTATAGTTGGGGGCTGTTTTGATATGTTGTTGTTCTTGTTGAAATAAAAGAATTGAAGATATGGTTGTGTCCATATGTTATTGTTGGTATTTCGTGTCAACGGGGGAACAATTGAAAATTCGGATAGGCGAATATATAAGGGAAATGTCCGTCGAAATTCTGTAGACAAGTGCTAGTTGGGATTTAAAATTCTAAGTACTAGTAGCTAATTTATGGGTAATTGATAATATTATTGTAGATATTGGAGAGACCGAGACTTGATTCGAAAATTGATTAGCGAGCGATCGAGGTATGTAAAGCCTACCGTTCCTTCTTTTTGGCATGACCTTTTTTTTTTTGCAAGAAATAAAATGTATATGTATGCTTATAAAGAAAGTCCTATTCTTAGAGCCACTAGGATGGCTAACATCTTTGACCTCCATAAGCTATTCTACATGGCTAGATACATATTCTATGATGCTCAAAGATTTTATTTGTATGTTCGAATATTGTTCGAAAGAAAACGAGAAGACTAAAGCCTTTGATGTACGAAAATATGGTCTTAAAGTCCCTATTTGATTTGATCCATAATGTTATCCGCAAGTTTCTTAGTATGAATATGTGATCCACAATGATGTCCGAAAAATATTTGATATGACCAAAGTTTGGATATGTATATTTTGGATATGTGCGTATGATTCTAAAGCTCCCTTTGAAGTGCTCATAAGGTTATTTGAAAGCTTCTCAATATAAATGGTACTCGAATTTCTAAGTACAACTTATGAAATATTTTTAAAATTCCGTACTTCGAAAGTTGTAACTCTCTTATACTAATTCCAATTGACCCGAATCTTATTTTGAGCCTTCAGATGTTTGTAAAAATATTTGGCTATTGAGTTTGAAAGAAATTTATTTAATTATCTACTTATTTATTTATTTATTTATATGCATATGGTTTCCGCACTACTCTGCTCGTGCCTACTACTACGATATCGTTCGCCGGATCCCGGGCCGGTTCTGTCGTCGTGCGCACTATGATATACTCCGGTGTTATGCTGTGTTACGGTTCACCGAGCCACTCGCTAGAGGGCCGGGTTCCGCTTATATTCGGTGTTATGCTGTGTATGGCGTTATCTTTGTGTTATGATGTGTGAGGATACGGAGATTTGAAACCTTCGGTGTTATGCCGTGTTATGGCGCCATCGACGGCGGGCGACCATATTTCGTGCCCTATGCATGATTTGTATTTTGAAAGTAAACATTTTGATATTTTGGATACGCACTTACTTTTCGTACTTACGTATCGATTATGGCTCGTATTTATTTACTATACTTTCGCTTTGCATACTCGGTACATATTTCGTATCGACCCCTTTCGGGGGCCGCGTTTCATGCCGCGGTACGGACGCACGATCGGTGATCCACCATTTAGGACACCCTCTCTTCTGTTTGAAGTGCTCCTATTATTCGAGCCTATATTTTTGGTATATATTCGTTCGATGCATTTATATATATTCGTTCAGGGTACGGCGGGGCCCTGTCCCGTCATATGATTTTGTCTGTCTGTTTAGAGGTCTGTGGACATGTATGTGGGTTAGGCCTATTCTGTACAGGTGTGTTTGTATGTGTTGTGTTTGGGGCGATCCCATTCGCCGTGGCAGCCTTGTCGGCTTGCTTTTGTATATGTTTTTGGGCCGTTGCGCCATTCGATAGCCTTGTCGGCTTTGATATATACATATATGGTCCCTGTGTGGCCTTTGTTGGTATTTCCTCGCGTGCGAGTTTGATTTGGATAGTAAGAAAAAAGAGGAAACTCTCGCCCAAATTTTTCTAAAATATTTAGATTATCACCTTACCGGTTTGTGTAATATATGAGGTACTGTGTGTTAGTTACGTACGGGTGCCCAGCTCGGGCACTAGTCACGGCCTACGGGGTTGGGTCGTGACAGAAGTGGTATCAGAGCGGTTCGTCCTCGGAATGTCTACAGGCCGTGTCTAGTAGAGTCTTGTTTATCGGTGTGTTGTGCACCACACCTATAAACAGGAAGCTACAGGACATTTAGGATGTTACACTTCTTTCATATCTAAGATCGTGCGATAGAGCCCAGCCATAGGAAATGAAATTCCTTTTACTAACCCTTGATTTCAGCTGAAGAACGGCATCGACAGAAGAAAGTGACTGATAATATTGGAAGTTACATAGTACACAGGTAAGCAATGGTATGAAAGATGTATGTCGGGTAAGGTATTTGAAGTACGATTGAAATATAAAAATCGAAGTTTGAAAGGGAAAGTAAAAAGTAAAACAGGAAAGTGTAACAGGTGCAGTTTGAGTTGGACATGTGGGGTAAGTCTCGACATCTTCATACTTTTACTTGAAATTGTTGGCCCTATGTGGCTATGATACGATATGGTATATATGTATATACGTTGGCCCTGTGAGGCATTCCGCCCAAATTTTCCGAAATATAAAAGGAGAATGGGATATAAGTTCTTAATATGTCTTAAAAGTCGATACCGATAGGGTAAATTATTACGTTGGATTGAAGCTTAAGAGATATCCTCCATGTCATTCGTAGGCAGCATCATCCTTATTGGGAAATTTTATTTCGAGAAAGCATATACGAGCAGCGACTTCGCAATTCATTTAAACGGACCAGAATACGTTCCAACCACATTTTGCTTTAGAAAAAAAAGCCTATGTTGAAGGGCAAAAATGTCCGGCGATTAAGTTTCACCTTATTGGAAGGATACAAAGCGTGTGACAAGCAGTTGGGAATTTAAATGATTCGCTCATGACTCAAAAAAAAAAAAACCTTAAACTTGTGGGCTGTTTAGGATCATATATTTCATGTGTTGTTGGTGAAGTACTAAAGATGATCTAGGAAAAGACGAGCAACAAAGAACAAATATCAGAAATGATTTGGTGTGATAAGAATAAAAAAGAGATAAACGAACATGATTCGAAAACGAGAAAGGGGTTATGTAGGAATAGTGTTTTCCAAGGATACGGGAGTAGCATGAGCTTGCTCGTGCACAAAAGAAAAATGGACGTAGATCGGAGAAATGAAAGGAATATTAAAGGAAGCGCCAAGACGGACATAATTAATTGAGTATGAGTATAGAATAAAAAGGAATCATATGATTATGGACTTAAAGATGTAGTGCGACGAAACGATGATAAGACAAGACCACTATAAAGACAAATTCGATATGATTTCGAGTAAGTTAGAAGTTAGCATTTGACATACAACAAGAGAGAAAGAGTATGAGGCATAAAAGAGTGTTGTGTATATGCGACTTCACCTCGGGAATAGTGAAATCTTTAGAGGACAAGGATTGTGGGTTTGCGAAACAACTGATGTATTGTGAATTTATTAGAAGAAAGAGACGATATTCGTTGGGAAAAATATAGTGTTATAAGAAAATCTGGGACATTTACCATTAGAATATAAGCACTAGCTAATTACTGATCGGAATAAATGGAACGTGGCCTCGGATAAATTGCTACATTAATTACAATACTTGAGTACCAACCATCAGATAATATTTTGTACTATATAATCGAGAGTTCTCATCACCTCGTGAGTTTGTTAAGGTCTCGTACGAAGATAATCAAGTTATAAATTATAAAGGATAGCAAGGCTAAAACCGGATAAAGTAAGTATAAATGGTTAAGATGTTGACAACAAGTTAGTAAGATTTAGTGGATGGAAGTCAAGATGGTATGGAATATAATATTGTGAGGTCTTGGATAATATAAGTAAGTAGATGCTTGGGAAAAAGGATAGAGAATGATCTCTCCTATAACAAGATATAAGCAAAAACCAAATGGTGAATAGTAAAGGAAAAAGGATAGGAAATCTCTCCTATACCAAGATATAAGAAAACCAAATGGTGAATAGAGGAAGAGGAAGGAGTATGGCGAAATAGACAACAAGTGAGTTTTAGTTCAAGAAGATATGCAGAGCAGAATAAGCCAGGAGAAGGAAAGACCATGACTAAAAGTGGATGCATTTTGTACAAATTGTACAAGAATAGTTATGCAACCTACGAATACTTGTATACTAAGAACGAGGCCACGTGAGTACTTGATAAGAAGAGTAAATTCAGTAACAACAATGCGGTTGCAATATTTTGGGTACACCCAAGAAGGGTGTAAGATGGGTTGAGGCGAAACTACAGAGATATAATTAGTACTGAGGGCAAAAGCCATAGTTGAGCCTTGATATCAGTTGAAAAACATAAGAGAAGGATATAGAGTCTGCATAAAGACTAGCGAGGCAACGCTAAGGTATTTACTAGACTGATTTGAGCACCTACACATACTTATGTAAAGATTGCAATAGGATGCGTGATAGGAGAGTTAAGAGCAAATTTGAGAAAAGGGGCAATAGAAGAATTTGAGTCAAAAATGGAGGAACGACACGAGATAATATGCCTAAAGTAGTGTCAGTTACGTTAAGTGAAATTACGAAATGATTTAACCGAGACAATTAGAAAGGGTTACAGGCTATTGGAGGCAGTAAAGTTGTGATATGAGGGAACCACGGCGATATTTGATAAATAGCCCTAAAGATCGAGATTGAGAAGTAAAAACAAATGATAGTTAAAGACCTTTAAAAGCAAGTCAAAAAGTAACACATGATCGAAGATTCCAAAATACGGGCTATAACAACAAGGTGAAGCAAGGATATTAGAGTGGAAAAATATCACTTCTGGGAAGTTTTGTTTTACTCGTTGAACCTGTGAAGAGTCTATAGGTTACCAGAGGCTTGCAATGCTCTAGGAGTATTAAAGTCTAATGAACCGATGAGGGACGTCTGCGCATTACAAGATCTTGTTTAAAGATAAGGAGGTAAAGTGAAATGAACGATACGTCATCTTAAGGGAATAACAATAGAAAAAGAAAAAGTCAAATCATGACTACATGCACCATGAGTACAAGTCCGAATCAATCGATGACAGCATAACTAAACAATATGCAAGTAAGAAAGACAGTAACACTTCAGCAGAACAGCCCGAAATGCAGCTGATAACCAACGGTGAAACAAAGAGAAGAGCAAAGACAACGACATGGAATAATTACCTCCAGAAGCAATAAAAGGAGGAGATATTACAGAATGACTATGTAAAGACCGGAATGCGTTATTATGAACTAAAGCGAGTCGACAAACGAAAGAGGTATAGAAAGGGCATAATTAGGTAAGAGACCACTTGAGAAGGTATTGGGAGTTGGATCGTTCAACATTCGAGGACGAATGTTCTAAAGGGGAGGATGTTATACCCCGTATTTTATACGTCGAGTTATTTAGAAAAGAATCGATGCGAGTTAAAGACGAAACCCTTCCGGACACGTATATAAATCCTTAATCTTTCCATTTTTATTAGGACATAAATTTGTTTATAAATTTTACTTAGGGTAAATATATTAATGGAGATTAGGGATTAATTAACCATGATTGGATTTTTAAGTGGGGATTTAGACTTAAATATTCACAAATTTTGCACTAGTGGCCGTGTGGGCCCCACTAGCACATGACCAAATCAGATTTTTGCCCATGCTTGAGTGGGGGAACGTGTAAGACCCTCTTGGGCAGCAAAATGGTCTACTTTGTTGACCATGCTTCAACCACACACATTTTCCCAAGTCCACAAATCTGAAAATGGAGAGAGAAGCTTTCTTCTTCACAAAGTGAGCTTGAGAGAGAGAGTCACGGCCAGCCATGGCAACTCCACCACCAAGCACGGCTAGCCCTTCTTATTTTACACCATTAAACCCCCTAAAGTGTTCTACACATTTACCATTATGTTTCAAGTGAAGGAGAAACCACAAACATGCCATGGATGCTCTTGTGAGCTCACGGCCATGGCTGAACTTGAGCTCTTGATTGTTGATCCAAAAAAAATAAAAAAATTTCCAAGGTATTTCAACCCTTTGGAAGGTGCATATCAACGTGGGATTGGTCCTAGGGCGGCAAGAACAATTATTATTTCACTTCACAAATTCTAGTCAAGTTGAGAAGTCAAGTTGCTAAGGTAAGAATTGATCATCTTTTCTACACGTTTTTAGTAAGGATTTGGACGTGTTGTAAATGTGCAAATGTAAATTGAATCCATGCAATTAGGTGTGTTAATGTTGGAGCATGATAATAGCCATAGAATTATATGTGTTGATGTTGAAGTGGTTGTAACTTGGCGAACATGAATTGCAAGTATAAAATCATGAATGTTGGTGTTGAGGCATTGTGGAAGCCGTAGGGGGCTGTTTGGTGTGGAATAATGGACTGATTTTATTTATTAATTGTGGTTGTTTCTATCATAGATTGCATGGTAAAAAGAATGAAAAGAATTGGAAGGTTAAAGGTGAGGTTGTGTTAATTTGAACATGTTGTTATTTTGTTGAATTGTGGCCGTGTAGTGAACTGATTTTACTTGGTATTTTGATTGTTGTTGTCATGAATTTTATGATGAAAATGAAGGTATTTAATGGTTAGAGTTGGAACTAAAATTGTTTGTGGGTTGTTGTAAGGTTATAGTGATGACAAGGTCGCTTATTTGCGTACGAATTGGTGATATAGTTGTCGTGTGACTGCTGGTCATATTTTACTGAAATTATATGAAAAGAAGACATGAAATAATGTGTAAGAATCATATGTGGTTTGCTTGGTATGTTCGTAAACGGTTGCAAGAATTTCGGGCACCTTTATGTTGATCGGTTAGGGACTGTTTTGGATGTGTCTTTGTTGTTCTTATTGAGCTTGGGAAATTGATGATAAATGAGATTATACATTGTATCTATATTGTTTGGGCTGTTATAAAGTTGTTACATGAAAACGTTAAGGCTACGGAGTATTAGGAATAACTTGAGAATGTAGTGGCCGTATGTGAATCGTTATCGAATGTTATGAAAAGATGATGTGGTGTCGTGTGGCTGCTGTAGTATTTCATTAAATTTGCTGAAAAGATTGCATGGAATAAGGTATGAGAAGTGTATATGGGCTGCTTGGTGTATTGTAAGTGTTCGTTAGAATTTTCGGGCATCGCTATGTTATAGTTGGGGGCTGTTTTGATATGTTGTTGTTCTTGTTGAAATAAAAGAATTGAAGATATGGTTGTGTCCATATGTTATTGTTGGTATTTATGTGTCAACAGGGGAACAATTGAAAATTCGGATAGGCGAATATATAAGGGAAATGCTGTCGAAATTCCTGTAGACAAGTGCTAGTTGGGATTTAAAATTCTAAGTACTAGTAGCTAATTTATGGGTAATTGATAATATTATTGTAGATATTGGAGAGACCGAGACTTGATTCGGAAATTGATTAGCGAGCGATCGAGGTATGTAAAGCCTACCGTTCCTTCTTTTTGGCATGACTTTTTTTTTTGCAAGAAATAAAATGTATATGTATGCTTATAAAGAAAGTCCTATTCTTAGAGCCACTAGGATGGCTAACATCTTTGACCTCCATAAGCTATTCTACATGGCTAGATACATATTCTATGATGCTCAAAGATTTTATTTGTATGTTCCGAATGTTGTTCGAAAGAAAACGAGAAGACTAAAGCCTTTGATGTACGAAAATATGGTCTTAAAGTCCCTATTTGATTTGATCCATAATGTTATCCGCAAGTTTCTTAGTATGAATATGTGATCCACAATGATGTCCGAAAAATATTTGATATGACCAAAGTTTGGATATGTATATTTTGGATATGTGCGTACGATTCTAAAGCTCCCTTTGAAGTGCTCCATAAGGTTATTTGAAAGCTTCTCAATATAAATGGTACTCGAATTTCTAAGTACAACTTATGAAATATTTTCGTAAAATTCGTACTTCGAAAGTTGTAACTCTCTTATACTAATTCCAATTGACCCGAATCTTATTTTGAGCCTTGATGTTTGTAAAAATATTTGGCTATTGAGTTTGAAAGAAATTTATTTAATTATCTACTTATTTATTTATTTATTTATATGCATATGGTTTCCGCACTACTCTGCTCGTGCCTACTACTACGATATCGTTCGCCGGATCCCGGGCCGGTTCTGTCGTCGTGCGCACTATGATATACTCCGGTGTTATGCTGTGTTACGGTTCACCGAGCCACTCGCTAGTAGGGCCGGGTTCCGCTTATATTCGGTGTTATCCGTGTATGGCGTTATGTGTGTTATGATGTGTGATGGGATACGGAGATTTGAAACCTT
This sequence comes from Lycium ferocissimum, assembly GCF_029784015.1. Lineage (NCBI taxonomy): Eukaryota > Viridiplantae > Streptophyta > Magnoliopsida > Solanales > Solanaceae > Lycium > Lycium ferocissimum. Next base: position 11,611 of record NW_026725061.1, read on the forward strand.
CTGGTGTTATGCTGTGTTATGGCGCCATCGACGGGCGGGCGACCATATTTCCTGTGCCCTATGCATGATTTGTATTTTGAAAGTAAACATTTTGATATTTTGGGTACGCACTTACTTTCTGTACTTCGGTATTGATTATGGCTCAGATTTATTTACTATACTTTCTGCTTTGCATACTCAGTACATATTTCGTACTGACCCCCTTTCTTCGGGGGTCGCGTTTCATGCCGCAGTACGCACGCACGATCGGTGATCCACCGATTTAGGACACCCTCTTCGCTGTTTGGAAGTGCTCCTATTATTCGAGCCTATATTTTTGGTATATATTCGTTCGATGCATTTGTATATATTTGTTCGGGGGTACGGCGGGGCCCCGTCCCGTCATATGATTTTGTCCGTCGTTTAGAGGTCCGTGGACATGTATGTGGGTTAGGCCTATTACGCATGTGTGTGTTTGTATGTGTTGTGTTTGGGGCGATCCCATTCGCCGTGGCAGCCTTGTCGGCTTGCTTCTGTATATGTTTTTGGGCCGTTGCGCCATTCGGTAGCCTTGTCGGCTTTGATATATACATATATGGTCCCTGTGTGGCCTTTGTTGGTATTTCCTGCGTGCGTGTGTTTGATTTGGATAGTAAGAAAAACAGAGAAACTCGCCCAAATTTTTCTAAAATATTTAGATTATCACCTTACCGGTTTGTGTAATATATGAGGTACTGTGTGTTAGTTACGTACGGGTGCCCAGCTCGGGCACTAGTCACGGCCTACGGGGTTGGGTCGTGACACGAGCGAAGTGTGTTATTCAGACGGTAGAAAATAAGTTACGAGCCCGTATCATCGATATCAGAGGCAACAGGAGCGAACACTTACTACTTGTGGAGTTTACTGGTAATAATGATTACTAGTTCAGCATTCAGAAAAACGTTGTAGGAGGCTTTGTATGGCAAGAACGTATGTTACCGATCGGCTGGTCTGGTATGGACATGGTTAAGTTACTTGATTTGAACATAATTCATCTGGCAGCCAAAAAAAAAGGGTGAAACTCATTCTGGGACGGTCATTAGCGATTCAGAGCTGACAGAAATCACATATGAGTAATCGGTACTGACGTTTAGAATTCGACTTGATACCGGGTGTTTCGAAAATATCGACCGTCAAAGGTGTTACGAAATATAATCAACGAAAAAAGCTTAGCCCAAAAGATGTTGGACCTTATTGGGGTCATTCGTAGAGTGGGCAAGATCGCCTATGAATTAGATGCGCCACTGAGGTAGGAGCAGTGCATCTAATGTTCCGCACGCCTATGCTTTGCAAATACATTGTGACCCTTATAATATTCGCCGTGGAGGGGCATTCGAGGAATAGAAGAGCTGCCCTACGAGAAACGGCCAATAACGATCCTAGTTGGCAGGAAAGAAAGAAACTGGGTGGTAAGGATGTGGCTCGCGTTAAGGTATTATTTGGCGAAATAATAGTAAAACAAAAGGTGACTTGAGAAACTCAAGGGGGATGGAAAAGAAGTACCCGCACTTGATTCCTATACCTATAATAATCGGAATTCCTTGTTTGATTGTGTCGGTTAATGCACGAGTTGTGTGTGATAACCGTAAACAGGGAACTCCCCCAAGATCTTGTGAGTCCCTATAAGGCTAGTTAACATTCGAGGACGAATGTTCTAAAGGGGGGAAGGATGTTACACCCTGTATTTTTCGCGTTCGGATAATTTGAGATAATTGTGGCAAGTTAAGGACAATGCTATGTATTGATCTTGTTTGACACATAAGTTGGTTATGAAAATTTTGGATGTAGAAATATTGGAAAAGGCCAGGGGCAAAACTGGAATTTCAAAAAAAATTAGTTTCATGAAATTTTCCAAAAGTGTGGACTAAATGGAAAAAAAAAAAAAGAAAAAGGAAAAGAAAATCCACCCAAGGTGGCCGGCCATAGTGGGCCCCACTTGGGGGGGGGGGGGGAACATGACAAATATATTTGTCATGTGATTATAGAAAATTCAAGAGAAATTGAGAAAGAAGAGAGAAAGAAAGAAGGAGAATAATAGCCATGGCCATTCGGCCATGGTCTTCAACTTTTGTCCCTTTAAATTTTATTTCCAAAAATTATTTTCTTGTTGTATTCCTACTAATTCAAGGGTCCTCTACAACGTGGTGTAATTATTTCGGAAGACAAGTCGTTCGTTTCGTCGTTTTCGCATTTGGGTCAAGTAAAGAAGTTGAAGGAAAAAGGTATGATTCAATCCTTTTCTATATGTTATAAAGGTTTTGTTGATGTTGTAGTGCGTAGAAACGGATGAAACTCATGAGAATATAGAAGTTTGCATGATGGTTGCATGATTATGCAAGGGGCCGTTTGTGTGTATATGTTGTATAGGCAAGATGAATGAATTTTATGTTGTATTCTAGTGTGGTTATTATGGAAATTGTATTGGAAATGAAAGTTGAATGAAAATAGGATGAAATTGCAAATGTGCATGTTGGCCGTGGGAATATGAAGGGGTGAAGTAGTGATGAATTTATTTTGTTTAACATGTTAGATGCGTTGATATGATCTTTATAGCGTAAATAAAGGTTTAACGATTTAAGTCGGTGTTAGAATTGCATATATGTTGTTATGGGAAAGTAGGTGTTCTAACATAGTTGCTATGTAATTATGGAAATGAATTGTTTAGGTGCTAGATGTGATTGCTATTAATGAATTTGAGAGGGGATAACGTGTTATGAATATGTTTGACGAAGAATGGAAGTTCGGACGAATTATGGTTTCGGTGGAAAATTTATATATTTTGCGAATAATGTGTAAAACTATATTTAATGTCTTCAAATGATGTTGGAATGATCTTGGTAAGCAAATGAGTATGTAAACATTGATATTGGTTCGAAATGTGAAGTTAGTTTGGAAGTTGTTGTCTTATGTTGAAAGAAGACTATTCGTGTTAATATGCGATTCTTGTTGTGGATTAATATTGTTGGGTTGGTTGTTGACATTGAGCCGAGTTAAATTCTCGGGGTGGCATACTTATAGGGGAGATCTTTGCCGAAATTTCGGTAGGCGAATACCAAACCCAAGTTGGAAGTTTGAACCTCATGAATAGTAATTGGTAAATGTGGCCATTTGTAGGTTTTGGACGAAACGGGATTTGGATTTTGGCAAGCGTAAAGGACAAGAAAGGTATGTGAAGCTCTTCCATTCTTTCTCTTGGCATGTCTTAGATGTACTAGGTTTGAATTTGAGCCTCGGGGTTAACTCTACTCCTCGGAATCCGTGTCCAAAAACGTCCCTTTTTCATTCAGTAAAATTGGAGTGGATATTGCGCGAATAATTAGAAAAATTGTTTAAACCTCTAGAACCTGTACAAACGTAATCCGATCATCTTAATATCCTTGTAAGTGACGTTATGAAGTTTAACTCACGTAATTTACCTATGCCACCTCATTTGGTCGAGGTGGGCCCACTTTGTCCGAATTCTTCTTAGTATCCTATTTAAACTACCTTTGAATATGAAACTAAGGAAAACTCTTAACTACCTTTCTAAGTTCTTCCGAATAACTGTTATAATTATTTTATTGAGTCTTATGACCCACCTTGAGATTTGAAACTGCTTCAGAAAGACTTATGTTTTGATTAATATCAAACACTCACTATAAGGTCTGCCCTTTGAGTTACGCTATCAAGTCTCTGTATATGTTTTACATTTTGATATACACAAATGATCCCTAAAGTTCTATTTCGAAAGGAATCCTCCGCGGTCATTAAAAGGTATGTGTTATGCTTCGTCCGGACCCCTTTTTCTTTGATATGTCGTTTGATTATTCCGTCTGATTTCTGTATGCTGTACATTTTATGTTGCATTTAGTTTCTCACTACTCCACTCGTGGATGCCTCAATGCTTCCTTCACTGAGCCCGGGCCAGGATATGTTATCAAGCGATCTCCATTGCATTGTTCGCCGTGCCTCGGTGTGAGGGGGGCGAGTATATATGTACATGGGTTGTGGTGTATGATGTGCCATGTACACACTCGATATGATATGATATGATATGGCCATTTGATATGCTCCCGATATGTGCACATTTTGATTTGATCGATATGTTGTGGCGCCAGCGTGGGCGACCACTTTGTTTCGAGTCTCTCACGGGAACCCGCTATGGCATATTTACGTTATGCATTTGCTTATGTTTTATGAGTAAGCATTTTGATACGGCTCCTGGTTTTTTCATTTATGTTTCGTATTCTATCCTCGTTCGGTTATGATTACGTTTATCGTATTTTATGCTTTACACACTCGGACATATTCCGTACTCACCCCTATTCTTCGGGGGCCGCGTTTCATCCGCGCGAGGTACACCCGGATGATTACGAAGACATTATAGAAGACGTTTCGGCGGCATTGGCAAGCTCCTTTTGCTCCCCGGGAGGCCGCCGAGTCAAAGTGTGTATGCTATATGTTACGGTTATCCGTTAGAGACTTTGCAGACAAAGTGTGGGTTCTGGATGTCAGTTCTGTAGGCGGCTCCACCAGCCGTCATGTCATCCTGAGTTATGCCATAATTTTCATATGATTACATATTCTGTCGATTTGTACACTACAAAGGATATTTCCAAAACATTTGTTGTATTTTGTCATTTTTGTTTGTTTAATAGTCCGGAAGTTTATGTATGTATGTAATAAGAGTCCGTGGGTTCGCTCGGCTCCGAATGTGGGGTCGGGTGCCCATCACACCCTAGAAAAATCAGGGTGTGACAACATCCTTGTTCCGCAACCTTTTTTCCTGGCGATCCAATATAGCTATCGGCTGCTCTTCATAGGATAGTTTTTCGCGGACCGGATATCATCCACAGGAAATATTCGGGAAGGGTCACCAATACATTTACTGAGCATAGAAACATGGAATGTGTGTACCGCTCCCAAATCACTCGGTAGATTCAATTCATAAGCAACTTTGCCTATTCTCCGAACAATTTGATAAGGCCCGATGTATCTTGGGACCGAGCTCTTCTTACCAAATCTCATAACACCTTTCAGGCGATACCTTCAGAATACCCAATCACCAACTTCTCAACCCAAGTGCCGACGTCGATTATCTGCATACGATTTTTGTCGACTCGGGGCCGCTAATAACCTCTCTCGAATGTTTTTACTTTGTCCACCGCTTGTCGGGTTATATCCCCCAATTCAC
>NW_026725062.1:0-4893 GCF_029784015.1 Lycium ferocissimum
TAAAGACGGGTTTCCCTTTTAAAGTTTTGGACGAAAAATAAGGGGAAAAAATTTTTTGGGGAAAAGTAAGGAGGAGATGAAGAAGAAATATCCTCACTTGTTTCCTATGCCTACAGGTAATCTAAACTCCTCGTTGAATATATTGATTAATAAATAAAGTTATATGTTATAACAATAAAAGAGACCCCCTCGAAGTCCCTGTAAGACCTGGTGAGACTAGTTTAACATTCGAGGACGAATGTTCTAAAGCGGGGAAGGATGTTATATCCCGTATTTTTGTACGTTGGGATATTTTAAGCTAATCGCGACAAGTCGAGGGCAAGATTATTTTGGGATCCGAGGTAGAGATTTTTAACCTCCGATTTTGTTTTTATGCACAAGTTGCCTATAAATTTTATTTGGTATAGAAATATTAATGGAGATTAGGGATTAATTAACCATGATTAGATTATTAAGTGGGATTAAAAAATTTAATCACTTCATTAATTGGCCATAGTGAAAAGTCGTGCGGGCCCCACCCGTGACATGGCCAAGTGTAATTGGCTCACGTTTTGGGTGGGACACATGTCCAGCCCATGGACTTCCTATATATAGCAAATTGATGATTCATTCATCAACTTTACAACTCATTTCATCTTCTCAAACTCAAGGAAAACTTAAGAGATAGAGAGAACCCCCTGCCATGGCCGGTCGAGAATGATTTTGCAAACCTTGATCAAAATTTAATTTTCTCCAAGCAATTCAGCTCCTTAGAAGATGTGTAATAACGTGGAAATGATTCTAGGGCAACAAGAATAAGAATAAATTCAAGGCACAAGTTGGAGCCAAGTTGAAAGGCCAAGTAGTAAAGGTAAGATATAACTTTCTTTTACATGTATTAAGGGTGATTTGAGCATGTTGTAATGTGCGGATATGCATAAAATTATGTACGTTGATGTGAAAGTCCAAGCCGTGTAGGGGCTGTTTTAGGAGGAATTGGTGAATCGATTTACTTGATATTTTGTTGTTGTTCTTGGATTGTAATGCGAGAATGAAGGTTTAATGATTGAAGTTGGAGTTGTAATGATTTAGAAGGTTGTAGAAGCTAATATGGTGTTAATATAGTTCTTACATTTATGTGGATTATGTTGTTAACATGTGGTTTGTGGTATAGTTCTATAAATTTGGAAGCGAATGTGTTGTTGTTGTTCTTGTTGATTGGACGATTGCGGGTTGTAGTGTATGTTGAATGAGGCTGTTTTGAATATTGTGTGGGTTATCCGAAGTATTCTCGAGTCTTGTTTGAATGGTCTCGGAGTTAGCACTTCGAACGTGTGATCATTTGTGTTGGCTTGATTGTATGTGGTTGATTTGAATGTAAATGAAATGTCGTCGAATTATTTAGAAAGGAGTTACTAACGTTAGAATACGTTTTGAATTCCCTCGTAGCCAAATCGTAGTTCTTGACATCTTAATATAGGATAAAGTACTATTAGGCAGCGTATACGGGTTGTGTTGCGAGTAAACATTAAAGGTATGTAAAGCCTACCCTTTCTTTCTTTTTGCATGTCTTAGATGTAAGTATGATACGATATGAGCTTTGGGGTAATTCTATTCATAAGTTCCGATCATGATTCATGATTCTTATTCACTTCTTGATGTTAGAACTCTCAGGATCGTCGAGCTATTGCCCTCGACTCTTTTATATGACTGAATAGTAAATGATGCATAAAAGTTCCTATTTCTAAAGGATTCTATAATGAATAAGGTCCTTAACTTTCATAAGCTGTCTCGTATTGATTTGATACATGTCTATGATCCCTGAGACTTTCCTTAATATAGTTCCTAATGACATTAGAGAGAACTTAACATGACTATCGTTTTAATACTCGAGCGTTGATTAGTTTACTTATCTATTGAGTCTCAAATGATGATGTATATGCATATGGTTACTTACTACTCTGCTCGTGCACTCTTGTTATTACATCTTTCACGAGTCCCGAGCCGGACATGTTTTCGTGCACACCTCCTTTGCATTATTCACCGAGTCCTCACTAGAGGGCGGGACACGTTATATATATATATATATATATATATATATGATGACATGATGATATGGGGATGGCGGCCGGGATGGCATATGATGACTTTATTTCACCGAGTCCCTCGCTGTAGGGCCGGACACGTTATATATACATGTATATGATGATTTTATTTATCGAGTCCCTCGGCAGAGACACGTTATGCATATTACGGGATGATTATCTAATTATGTCACTAAGTCCCATAATGAGTTGGGTATGATATGGTCACACATGATTTATGTTTCAAAGGCAAGCCTTGCCTTATGATTTTCAATACCCCTTATTTCGGTTATGATCCACGTTTTACCGTATTTCATGCTTTACATATGCTCGGTACATATTCCCGTGCGACCCCTTTCTTCGGGGCTGCGTTTCGTGCTTGGTGTACGGACGGACGCTCGTTTTGGTGATTGGCGGCTTAGGATCTTGATTCGGTATCTTGGAGTGCTCCCTTGTTCGTGAGCCTAGCTTTTTTGTGTTACGGATCCTTTGTTGTATATATGTGTCTATCCGTGGGTACGGCGGGGCCACCGTCCCGTCATATCGTACGAGTTACTCTTAGAGGTCCGTATGACATATGTGTGGGTTTGTATATAGTTGTCGTTCGATTGTGTATCTATGACTTATGTTTTGGGGACGTTCCCATTCGTAGTTCTTGTCGGCTTGCGTATATATATATATATATATATATATATATATATATATATATATATATCTTGGGATGTTATATGTAGTGGCAGCCTTGTCGGCTTGCGTATATGTTAGGTTGGGGCGTACCCACATGTTATGATAGCCTTGCCCAGCTTTTATGTACGATGTTATACGTAAGAGTTGTAATTCCTTAAGAGACGGAGGTTGTCTTGATATATATACATATGCGGCGCTTTGAGACAACCTCTTGCCTTTTTTTTATATATGAGTTTCTTATCATGCTAGTTGTGGACTGATTATAGCTAACAGGTATGTATGCTAGTTTCCAGCTCGGGCACTAGTCACGGCCTACGGGATTGGGTCGTGACAAGTATGAGATATGTACTGAGTATATAAAGCATAAAATACAATAAGAAAGATCATAAGCGAAATAGGGTGATTCCAGGAGACAAGTATAATAGTCAAGAAGTCCTTTCTTTCCTTTGTGTCTCCTTGCATATCATGCATATCATTCGTCATATGCACCCATTTTGGGACTCGGTGAATAAAATCGATGTACACATATGTCGTGCCATGACCCATCATGGGACTCGGTGTCATATCATATCATTCATCATATCATTATATCATATATCATCATATCATCATATAGCGTACCCGGCCCTCTAGTGAGGGACTCGGTGAACGATAATGGTGGCTGCACGAATACATACCGGCACGGACTCGGTGAAAGATGTAACAACCATATGCACGAAGTAGTGAGTAACGACATATATAACTAAATCACCACGAGACTCAATCGACAAGTAGATTAACTAACACTCAAGTATCAAACGATAGTCATATTAAGGAAAGTCTCTTTAGATATGTATCAAATCAATACGAGACGAGAAAGTTAAGGACATTGTTATTACGGCCTTCACGAATAGAAACCTTTATATATCATTTACTATCCAATCATATAGGAGACTCGAGGGCAGTAGCTCGACCACTTTAAGAGTTCTAATATCAAGAAATGAATAAGAATCATAAATCATGCTCGAAACTTATGAATAGAATTACCCCGAAGCTGATATCATATCATACTTATATCTAGGACATGCCAAAAGAAAGAAGAGATAGGCTTTACATACCTTTAGCGTTTACTCGCAACATAACACGTATGCGCTGCCCAATAGTGGCTCAACCTATATTAAGACGTCAAGAACTACGATTAAGTTACGGGGAGATTCAAAACGTATCCTAACGTTAATAATTCTTTTCTAGATGATTAGACGACGTTTCGCTTATATTAAAACCAACCACATACAACCAAGCCAACATCAATGATCATACGTTCAAGTATCAACCCGAGACTATTCAAACATGACTCGAGAACACTCCTTTTTCCCCGTACAACACTCCAAAACAGCCCAACCAACACAAATACAACATATAATCTTCCAAGTTCAACAAGAATAACAACAACACATTATTTTCTTCAAATTCATAAACTATACCAACAAATTCACACGTTATAACATTATTCACATAAATGCAAGAAACTTTACTAACATCATTTTAACTTCTACAAAAGCCCACAAACAATTACAACTCCAGTTTGAACCATTAAACCCTTCAACTCATCATAAAATCCATAATAATAACAACGAAAATAAACAAGTAAAATTAGTTCACCATTCCAACACAAAAGTAAACACAAGTAGCGGCCTTAACACCAACATACATAGTTCCATAAATTTCATCCATATCTACACATTACAACATGCTCAAACCACCTGTTATATCCTGTATTTTTAAACCTTGGGACATTCTAAAGCTAATCGCGACAAGTTAAGGACAAGACTACTTTGGAATACGGGGTAGAGATTTTTAATCTCCGATTTTGTTTTAATCACAAGTTGCTTATAAATTTTATTTGGTATGGAAATATTATTGGAGATTAGGGATTGAATTAAAAGATTAGATTATTAAAGTGGGATTAAGACTTAATTATACACATTAATTAGCCACGGTGGCCCAGCTGGTCCCAGTGAGATGGCCAAGTGTGATTGGCTCACACACCTTGGGTGGGCCACGCGGTGTCCAGCCCATGGACATCATATAAATACAAATTTTATGACTCATCTATCAATTACCAATTCAATTTCCCTCTTGCATCTTAAAAAAACCTTTAAAA
>NW_026725063.1:0-4448 GCF_029784015.1 Lycium ferocissimum
AATGCTTTTTTAAAAAAGGAAGAAAAAGATGCGGCTTCCCCCTAAAGGCCCCATTCCGGGGTTATTTAGTTACCCTAGATATGTCCTTGTTTCTAGGGAACTTTTTCTATGTCAATATCCTTTACCTCCGTATGAAATCTTGTTATTATTCATTATATCTCCTTATGTTACTATTCCCCATACTGCCAATGCTCGTCGCCCCCTTTTTGGGGCGCGTTTCATGCCGCGGTACCCCCCGGGAGGGGATGTAAATGACGATTTTCCCCCGGGTTCTCCTTTGCCGGAGGTTGCGGTAAAGAGCCCTTGCTATGATCCCTGTTCGAGTTAGAGACTTTGGGACGAGTCGTGGATTGGGTCGGTAAGCGGCTTAGGGAGTCTTTATTTTTCGGGTTGGTCTTATATGATGTCGATTTTACTTATGAAAAGAAAATTTTCATGTATTCTTTCTAACGGATTTATAAGTTCATTGTGTAAAAAGATGGGGGTTCGCTCCCCCAATGGGGGTTTTCCCCTTATTGGGGGGGGGTGGAATTTCCAATATTAATTTTTAACCCCCAAATTTTCCTTAATATTCGATAAAAAAAAATTTAAGCAACTTGTCCCTTTAAAAACATTCGGAGGAAAAAAGTCTCCCCCTGTATCCCGAAATATCTTGTCCTTAACATCGGGGGATGCTGGAATCCCGAGCTAAATACGGGATATAACATTAGTCTTCATTTAACATTGGGAAAATTTTTCCCCAAAGATAAGGGAATCCCAAAAAATTTCGCGTTACTAAGGGGGCCCAATGTGACCAAAGAAATATTCAAGTAAAAAGGATGAAATTCTCGTTTTGGGGGAAAGCATGAGTAGATATTTGAAATGATACGTTAAAAGATAAAACCCCTCGTAATCGAAAGGAGGTGGGGTCCCTGTCAATTTTATGGGGACTATGACAAGTTATATGGATAATATTGAATTTTTCCAAACTCGAAGGATCCTTGACCAACCCAAAGTGAACCCCTAAAAAAGATGTTTTTAAGTTACGTTTTTGGGTAATGTGACTTGGAGGCCTCCCATCATTTTTTGGGGAAATTTGGGAAAACTAAAAAATTAAAGTTGTAGATAATTGAAATAGATTTAACAATGGGTTGGGTTCTGGATAGGAAAAAAGGTTATGGACTTTTTAAGATAAAAAGGAAATTTTTGGGCGTGGGCTCCCCCTTTGGACTGGTCGGGGGAACCCCAAACCCCATATAAGGGCTAAAGTCTAAAAATTCATTCATTTAAAATCAACGTACACAAAATTTTAGAGAGGGAGAGAGGAAGTTAGAGAGAGAAAGTGGAGAATCGTAAAGTTGACCCCCGAACCCCGAGGCTCGGAAGGATAAAGGGACGAGTTTTGCCGTTTTGCTAAAAAGTTGAACTTGGGGATGTTGGTTTCGTGGTGGCTGCTCATAAAGGTATGTTTAAGATTTAATGATGCTTTACCATGATCATTGAAAATTTGGGGTTAGAAAAAAAAATACTTGAAAGTTCTTAAAATTTTTTGGGATTCAAATGATTTGGGGTTTTTGGTATGATTAAAGGGATAAAATTTATTGTATTATATAAAATGATTATTGATATTTTGTTGATGTTGATGTTGTTTATAATTTTTGTTCGAATTTGGGAGAATAAAATGGAAGATATCGTATACAAAGCGTATCCCGGCGGGGTGTATATCTTTGGGAGTTGATGTTTTTGGTTTAAGGACTTATATGAGAGGTTGTTGTTTTGTTGGTTTTTATTGTGTTGAAATTGAATTGGGAAAGAGGGGGAAACGAAGATTTGGGGAAAATGTTGAAACAATTTAAATTTCGAGAGAGAAATATAACCCCTTTTTAAGTTGCAAGGGGTTTCTCCTGATTTGGGGTTGGCCGGTTTGGAAGCATCGGTTTTAACCCAAAGGGCAAGGTATGTAAGGCAAAAACCTTTTTTTTGGGATGATTCGCCTTATTCATTCATATGTACCCATTTTGATTTCCCTTCTTTGACGATAAGGGCTAAATGTTTCTTGTGATGGGTTTTTGAAATTTACTCCCATTCTTTCCAAAGGGGAAAACCCTAAGGGGCCAAGTTGAGTTTTGTATATGGTTTTACTAATTATTTGAGGAAATGAGTTTTATCTAAAGGGAAAAATAAAGTTTGATCTTAAAAACCCTTAAGGGGTGCGAGATTTTACTACTTCTTTCGTTTACGATTTATGTCACATTCCGGATCATCCCCTTTTTCGATATGATCACTTTTTCTTTGGGGAGGGAACAAGATGAAATTGAGTGAATATAAGTAGTAAGAATTTGAAGAATTCACCCCCAAACTAAAAATATGTCCCCTTAATCAGTGAGATAAAATTTGATAACCCTTTTAAAGACTAAGGCTAATAGGATTTGTGAATTTATTAGTGACATGATAGAATTGAAATTGATATTTGTGGATTAAGTTTGTGTTGAATGATGGTGATGTTGGAAAGAACGCCGAAAAAGGGGGATCATTATTAAGGGAAAACCCGGGGAAACCCTCATTAATCCAATTTGTGAAAGGGGTTGTTCTGTGGGCGGCATGTGTCTTGGATTCATTATTTACAAAAATTGTCATGAGACCGTGGACATTTATGTTTCTTTAAAATTTGGGATGATTAGATTGTATTTCTTTCTTAAATCAAATTATGATTATGATTTGTTACCACCTTACATACTCATTACATTGTCCATCGACGCCTTTTCCGGAGCCTTTTCTTTTCCCCGCCCGTTGTTTGGGGGAAGTGTATAGCGAATGCTTTAGCGGTTGGGGTTGGCAATTCCCCTTATCCGGAGTGGTTTTGCATGTATGTATTGGGTTAGGGTATGTCTGGCCCCTCCGACCATTGTTGGCACTTCTTAGAACCCGGAGGTGTCTTTTGGTATATTTAAGTTCAAAAGTGATGTCTTAGCTTTTTGGTTTTAAAAGAGTATGTGTTTTAGATGATTTAATTGGTTTAAAATACTTATTTGATTGAAAGTTTTCATAATCGTTATAAAGATAAATTTTATTTGAAAAAGTTTCTTTTTTTAAAAAAGTTTTTGAAATGACGGGTTTTTGTGAGCAATGTCTAGGTTCGCTCGCTCGATAAGTCGGGGCCCGTCCCTCCCTTGTTGGGTGTGACGGGTTGAATTATTTTTGATTTGCCGGACTTTATTAGCAATACCAATCTTTATTTCATTCAATTTGGTTTTTAGGTTGATTTCAACTCTTATTTTGGCAACCTCCAGATTTAGTCCCCGGGCTTTATCTGGGCTGGGGGAAACCCAATAAGGACCCAAAGCACATCCCTCCCAATGGAAGTAGGCCCTTTTTTAAACCAAAAGATCAATCGGAGCTATTGTTTCTTGAGGGTTTGAAATTTTGTCCATCTCGTAGTCGAAAGCTTCTTGTTTAAGGAATATATTGTAGTATGGTTTTTTGTATTTCCTTTGGGAAAATCAAGGCACGGGGCTGAATCGAAGACCCCTTTTTTAAAGGGTCCCTTTCATTGGGAATCTTCTCTTAATCCCCTTTTTGATTGTGTAAATTTTGTGGTTTATTTCTTGTAAATTTTCTGGTCTCGACTTTTTTGGCGAGGGTTTCCTCCCTCGGGGAGACTTGGATGTCTTTTTGATTTCTAAGGTCTTGGGGGGAGCTTTTGCAAGGGGGTTTTTCGGGAAGTGTGAGGATCGTTTCGAGGGTTTTTTTATTATTTTGAGAATTGGGGCATGCGGGCCCAAATTGGGGTGGGATTGTGGTTTTTGACATATTCGGTGCTATTTTTTGGGGGGGCCCCTGGAGTTGGGGAGCCGTTATCCGAGGGGGAAGGGTTGGGCGGGGCCCTTCCCCTGGTTCTCGAGGAAGTCCGCGGGGTTGGTTTATTTTAGGGGCATAATTATTCTTAACAACAATCCATTATGCGTATATCTTTCCGATCCCCAAACATAACACACCCTCCCGGGTTCCCCAAAAATAAAAGGGGTCACGCCCCAAGAGGGCCCTGCCCCGTCCCGACTTGGGCACTCGTATACGAACCCTTTTGATATAACGGACATACTGGACAATGGGAAATCGAAAAAACATGTTGAGACTAAATGCCATATTCGAATGAACCCGCTCGAAGTCCAAAAACCAAACTAACAAAAAACCCGGCGATAAACCCCTATACGGAATATCCAAAAAAAAACTACATCGTAAATTTTCCAAAAAATATCAAACCCCCAAATGTCCCAAATTTAAAGATAACAAACCTTGTCAAAAGGGTCGGCAAAATGACTCAACTCGGGAAAAAATGCTCCCCAAAGGGGGAAAGCGATCGGGGGATCCCCCAAAACTGTGGGCAAACGCCCCGAAGAAAAAGGGTTCATAAAAAGTCGGTGTTAAAAACAATCAAAAAAAAGATCATTTGGGGGTAAAAGATGATAGGA
>NW_026725064.1:0-4530 GCF_029784015.1 Lycium ferocissimum
AGCAAAATTTCCTCACATTTGCGCAAATTTTTGGATATCCGAAGGCGTTAAAACAAAACATAAAATCATGATTCAATTTCAATAATGTAACTAAAATCAAACTCGGGTTTCATGACGGGGAAAACCCCCCGGGGCTCAAATTCAAACCTAGATATCTAGGACATCAAGAAAAAAATGGATGGCTTTACATCCCTTTTCCCCCTTTTGTGTCTCAAAATCAAGTCTCAAGTTCCCAAAAATCTACTTTTGGCATGTTGCCAAAAAATTTCCCAAGTTTTTTAGCATTAAATTTAAAACCATTTGTCTCCGAAATTTGGGCGGATTTCCTAAATTCAAACCCCGGATGGGCTGGGCCCAATTTTCAATCAACAAAAACCCCAAAAATCCAACAACATCAAGCATTTGAAGCTTTCTAAATAAAAAATCTTCTTTCTATATAAACCCTTTATTAAACAATATCATCTTTCCCCAAATTCTTCCTAATCAAAATCATTCTAACCCATTGGGGGTATTGTATCTCGTTCAAACTTTTTAAAAGCATATAAAAATCTCCCAAAATCATAATTCTTTAAACCTCATTTTTCGACGTAAATGTTCATAGCATTTTTCGTTTTCCCAAATTCATCAACAACAACTTTAATCACGCTTTAAACCTCCCCCCCTGATTAAAAAAACCCATTAAAACATAATTTTCCATAACGCATAAACCCTTTTATCGATTTTAATGTTAAATCTTTATTTACGTGATAAACGTCTAAAAACAAATTAGCAACCTAATGAATTTCATTTCCTTTTCTTCCTACGCATAAAACCCCCGGGCCACTCTACATGCCATTTCAATGCCAATTCGAATCGTTTAAGACTTATCTACGTCGCTATCATAAACAAAAAAAAACAAAATAAAATTAAATTCACCTCTTTCCCCCTAGCATGGCTCCCAAACCCCTTTTCCCTTTTAACAACACGACATTCCTCCAAAAATCCAAAATTTCCCATCTAACCCCGACCATTATAACATATACACTTTTTCCCAAACATAAAAGACGATTTTAGGAGTTCTTCCTTTTTTTAATTTCCCCTTCCGCAAACCGTCCTTCCCCCAAACTAATTACGCCATCGGAGAGCGTCGAGCTTCTAAAGTTCAAGAAGAACAAGATTCTAAGATCAAATTTGGAAGGCTAGAAAATTTTTTTTTTTCCTTTTTTTTTTTCCCCGAATGGCCATGGTCAGGGAAGTCTCAAGCTTTTCGTTTCTTGAATTTTTTAAACCCTTTAGTTCTCTTTAATAATTGGTCACATGATCAATCACGACCAATTATAGGGCTTGGGTCTTTTAACTCCCCCGGCCGCCAATTTGTTTTGGGGCCCCAATTTTTTTATATTTTTTTGAGCCCCTTAATTGTGAATTTATTTTGTAACCCCGAAACTAATTTCCAAAAATTTCCCTTTCGCCTTCCTTCCCCCCCACGCTTCGCGTCCACATTTTCCTGCAAAAACATATGTATCAAAAAAAATCAAAAAATGGCCTTTTTCTTTACAAGTCACAATTATCCCAAAAATTTTGAATTGCGAAAATACGGGGTATAACTGGGATTGTATATTTAGGGGGAACTTTTGAAATTTTTCCGAACATAAGGGTTTTTGAGAAATTAAGACAAGTGTTGATTCAAGATTAAATTCCCAAAGGCTTATTCAATGTTTTTTATTTGGACCAATTGTGATTTTAACTTTTGGGACTTGAATTTGGGGAAACTTAAGGAAAGAAAAGGATTAAGCACCCTTTCTTTTCTTAGTTAGATGTATAGGTTATGATTGGAACCCGGGGTGATTCTCCCAGAAATCCGAGCTTAAATTTGGTCCCCTTTTTATTCAAAGGAATTGAATTAGATCTTTTTGTTTTGTTGGAAAAATAACTTAAACATCTTTAACTTTCCCAAATGGAACCAAACACTTTAAGACCTTTGGGGGGTTTAAAGCTTCGTCGTATTTTTGTACGCCATAAAGGATGGGTGGGCCCCTTCCCCAGACCCAAAGGGCCTTTGGCCGATTTTCGTACAAAAATTAAGGGTAAACTTTTAAACTCTTGGTTTGTTATGATTCGGTTTTTTCTCGGTATAAGTATCCCCGGTTGTACAAATGTTTTGCTTTTACCTTGGATAGAATATTCCCATATAAGATTTTGATATAACTTTGCGTAAATATTTTGATATAAGTATTCGCATTAGTATTCCATGAATATTGATATAATATTCGGTAAAAATTTTGCCCGACCGGGACGGGGCCCAACGGGTTTCCCATCCCCCCAAACCGCTATATTACCCATTTTGCTTTCATTTACTATATATTAACCATATAAACCCATTTTTTTCGAGATACGTTAATTTTAAAAACATGCCCTTGGGCTATAAAAATGATATATATACAAATACACTACATATACAGGGGCCCAGGGGGCCTCTCCCCCCTACGGACTAATTTAATAATATGACATTTGAGGGGGAGGGGACCCCCGTGCCCAAATGGAATATACTATAGTACCAAAAAAATAATAAAAGAACCTGGGACGAGGGGCAAAAAACGCCCCGACTCCGGGATGGGGCCGTCCTCCTCCCATGGGTGAACACGGCCCCAAAAAAGGACGGGGACGAACGTTTTCCGGGAAGGCGAAAGAAACAAACATAACCAAAAATCGAAAAAGGAGAGAGGGGAAACCTATTTTTACATATAAGGTTTACGTACATTATATACATAAATACATCATACATTATCATAGAGCAACTTTCATCAAACATACGTCATTATTCTTCCGCGTCCGGTAACCTCCCACCCCAAAGGGGGGGTCCCCCCTTTTTTCCGGTGGAATGCGGACCCCCCCGGGAGCGGTGACACCGGGCCCAAATTTGGCGCGGTGGGGTATAGCCCCGCCGTAGGGGACGTGTCCCGGCCAATTAGGGGGGGGAATCTATTATCCCTCAGTTTACAACTTTTACCATTCTTTAAATTTTAGCATATTGGCTTATCATGATTTTACCATGTTTAAAATTTTAGTTATATACACTGTACATACATTGTTTGGGGAAGTGGCTATGTTTATGTCGGGGGACGTAAGGTCGTAAACCCGGCATTTATGGAATAGCATGGTCAACCCCCTTGGAGGAATTTACGATTTAAGGCGAGTACGTAAAGAGAAATGCCTGGTCGTGATCCTCAATTTTGATCTCAAGAACTTATATCATGGTCTCTTCATTGTTATCCGGCTTTTTTTGCACATTTGGAAAGTTTGGAATAATTTTTCTTGTGGGGGTAAGGCCACTTTAAATTTTCCTAGTAGAATATGTTGGTATAAAAAATATTGGTGTGGAAGTTTTGGGAGAAGGCCAAGGGTAAAGTTGGAATTTTGAAAATTTTTTGAATTTTTAAAAAATAGATCCATGATTAATTGGGCTAAAAAAAAAAAAGAAATGGGGCCCCAAAAATTTGGAAGCCTTGGGGCCCTTCGGGCCCAAACCAGGTTTTTAAATTAATCCATGTGATGAATTGGAGAGGACTATAAAACATTCTAGGCTATCTAGAATTTTCAAGAAAAACAAAGAAAAAAAAAAGAAAACAAGAAAGGGCCGTCGCTCGGGAGAAAAAAAAAAAAAGGAAAAAAAAAAGAATTTTCTAGCTTGCATCTTAAACCAAAAACTTGTCCCTTGAATTGTGAAAGTGAAACGCTCTTTGACGTGGTATAATTTGGTTTTGGGAAAAAGAACTCCGTTTGTGGAAAGTTGAAATTTCAAAAAAAGGTAAGATTTTATGTTTTATTTATGGGAAAGAATTTATGTGTTATAATGATTTGAATTTGGGGGAAAAACGGAAGATGGGTTGGTGAGGTGTGAGTGTAAGACCATGTGGGGGTGAGTTTGGAAGTGAGAAAAAGAAGAATTTTTGTCCTTAAGTGTTAAAGGGGTTTTATGTATGTTGTAATAGTAGAAATGATGAATTCAGGAAGGGAATAGTGGAGGGGCATATATATATGGGTGTGCCCTGGTCTTTGGTTGTAGAAGGGAAGGATGAGTTAATTTTAGTGATATTTTAGTTGAGATGTTTAAATCATATTTCTGAAAATTAAGGTTGGGGGGGAGTTGGGGGGTTTGGGGTGTGAACTTTGGGGTGTATATTGGGGTGGTTATAGTGTAGGGAAATTGGTTGAGTTTATTTAGTATGTTAAGTATGTTGTTATGATATTGTAAAATAAATAGAAGACTAATGGTTTTGTTGGAAGGAAAAAATGGATGGGGTGTAGTAGGGTGATTTGAGATAGGAGAATTATTTTGTTTGAATGTTAATTGTGTTGTAATGATGCTTATGACAGAATAAAGGAGTAATGGTTTGAGTTGGTATAGATTTGAAAGTAGGAGTCAAATGAAAATTATTGTATTATGCAAAAAGATTAATGTGTCTTATTGTGTTATTGATATTGTTGAGTTGTTGTTGAGTTGTCGTTGGTTGTTTTAGGAGTTAACCTCGGGGTTATATTAATAAAAGG
>NW_026725065.1:0-5178 GCF_029784015.1 Lycium ferocissimum
TTAAGAATGACTAAAGATGACTAGTGGTCATCTTTTAATTCCCCCCTTTTTTGAGTTGTACAAAATCTTGGCCCACATTAATGTATTCCAATTAAAAGTTGACACAAAAAATTGTGGGACAACATGGAAAAGTGGATGATTTTCAACTTCCAATTTTATCACTTTTGGTCCCAAATTTTCCTAATTGCTCCATGCAACAAATTCAAGCACAACTTATGACTTAAAATAAAATCAAAGGTCAAAAATCCCGACTTTATCCCGGAATAGTTTTGTCCTTAACTTATCATAATTAATCCGGATTATTCCAATGTACAAAAATGTGGGTTCTAACAGTTTTTCAGTGAGATTAGATACCATAGCACCTGGTGAGCGCTTGAGGTGACTGACAATGGCATCAATCCAAAAGAGGAGTGTTCTTGTTTGTAGTTCCTTCATTGTTACACTTAGCTGTTCAAACAAGGCTTACACTTTTCTTTCATTCCTAGGATAGAGTAGTATAGCCTTTTTTAGCTTTCTTTCACTTTGTTCTGTAAATATCTTTGATTCTTTTTAATAAAATCCAACAGCTTCAGGCTGATTGGTTTTGCTTACAAAAAAAAAAAGTAAGATAAGGATGAAAAATAATAAAATAAAATAAAATAAAAGGAGCTGCCCACTTTTATAAATATCTAATCCGTTTAATAAATTTACTAAGATAATCATGGTAGGAGTAGTTTATATAACTACACCATAACACTTCAACAAGTTTAGAATATCATCAAGTTAAAGCATTCAGAGGTCACGGTAAAATATAATTTTACTATCATGATATGATAAATCGAAAATTCAAATATTCGCTAAAAAAATACTTTTGGGGTGTTACAACTTGAATTTTCGATTTATCATATCTTGATAGTAAGGGTATATTTTACTTCGCACTTCCTGAATGTGAACTTGAAGATATTTGAAACTTGTTTGAAGTGTTATGGTGTAGTTATATAAACTACTCCTACTATGATTATCTTAGTAAATTTATTAAATGGATTAGATATTTATAAAAGGTTTCTCCATGGAAGAGGATTATGAGGTTTGGCCAAAAAGGAAAACTTAGTCCTCGATTTATTGGACCGTATGAAGTACTTGAGAGAGTTGGTCCAGTTGCATATAAACTAGCTCTTACCGCAGTTAGATAAGATCCACAATGTCTTCCATGTTTCTATGCTTAGAAGATATCGCTCAGATCCATCTCCTGTTCTTCCTGTTGAATCCATTGAGGTCAGCCCTGACTTGACATATGAAGAGGAATCTATCCAAATCTTGGCACATGAAACTAAACAGCTTAGAAACAAGAAAATCCCATTAGTAAAAGTCCTTTGGAGAAATCATTGTGGCAAAGAGGATACCTGGGAGCGAGAAGAGGATATGCGAATTCAATATCCCCATTTATTTCGAGACTAGCATAAGGTAAATTTCGGGACGAAATTTCTTAAGGGGGAGAGAGTTGTAACATCCCAAAAGTATTTTTAGCGAATACTTGAATTTTTGATTTATCATATCTTGATAGTAAGGGTATATTTTACTTCACACTTCCTGAATGTGAACTTGACGATATTTGAAACTTGTTTGAAATGTTATGGTGTAGTTATATAAACTACTCCTATTATGATTATCTTAGTAAATTTATTAAATGGATTAGATATTTATAAAAGTTGGTAGGCCCTTTTTATTTTATTTTATTATTTTTCATCCTTATCTTACTAAGTAAGATATATACCCTTTTGGCTCTTATC
The DNA here is from genome assembly GCF_029784015.1 of Lycium ferocissimum. Taxonomy (NCBI): domain Eukaryota; kingdom Viridiplantae; phylum Streptophyta; class Magnoliopsida; order Solanales; family Solanaceae; genus Lycium; species Lycium ferocissimum. The sequence continues at coordinate 1,770 of NW_026725065.1, forward strand.
CTCTCCACTACCCCTCCAATTTCGTTTTCTCCAAGGAACCAAGACACCAAAACCTCTCTACTCTCATAATATTCATCCTCTAAATCAATCACCAAGACTTTCTTTGGTTGAGACCTAAGCAACCCCACACGATTGAGGTAAGTTACAAACCCTTGGATTTTGACCGTGATCGTTGTTAGTGTTTTCAAGATAATTCCTTGTATAAAGCTTAGTTTTAAGTGATTCAAGATGTTCTAGAAAGCTATTTCATATCCCTACAACTTTTGTTCAAGCTCCAAAACCCAGTTTTGCTTGTATTTACTCGAAAAGGGGTGATGAAGTACAGGGTAGGTGCTGCCCAGACTTCTGTTTTGCAAACCCTACATGTACTGCTGTTAGTATTTCGAGCATATCTTTTTGTACAAAACTGCTATAGGAGTGATTCAAATTTCTCTGAAACCCCAAGACATATATCTACAACTTACATTAAGGCCAAAAAGTCTATTTTTGCCGTTTACCCTTTGAAAAGCGAGCGACGGTACAAGAGAGTAATCTGTCTAGAATTCCGTTTTGATAGTTTGGCCGATTTTTTTCGATTTCATGTTTAGTTTCGACGTCTTTGAAACTATTGAACTTAAGTAGATATTTGATTTTGTATTTAAGGTATATATGCTCTTGTACAAGTGTTACACCTCGGAAATTTTTTTCGTTGATGTACAGTGAATAGGCTAATGAGAGATAGGAGGTATACGATGTTTCAATAAGTAAGACATAGCAATTGATGATTCTAAATGAGATTCGAAAGACATTCGATGTTAGATAAGAAAGTCACAAGAGAAGCGTTTATGTAAGCGATAAGTTTGGAAGGATTTATGAGTAGTGACTCGATGACAACTTAATGATGTGTTGGGGGAGAGTTATAATGCCCCCTAGATTGCTAACGAAGTGATAAACAAGTGCTAAGAAGGTTCCATAAGGATTGGAGATCAAACGAAACGACGGAATCAAACTTGGTGGAACAGTGAGTTCCACGGCCAGATCCACGGCCAGCGTTGCATTCCACGGACCGTGGATGGGTCCGTGGAACTGCCAGTAGAGAAGGCAGCTGGCTGGTCGTGAACCACGACCAGCTCCACGGACAACACTGGGTTCCACGGACCGTGGAACAGTCCGTGGAACACCCGACGGCCGAAATGTTTTAAGTGTTTAAATGTGTTCCCAACTTCATATTTTCATTTCCAACATCTCTCTCTTCTCTCTAAGACTTCTAGGGCTTCATAAATATTTCATGAACAAGGATTCAAAGGAAATCAAAGGTGGTTATCATCAAACCAAGTGAATCAAAGTAAGAGAAACCATTAAAGTTCATCAAAAGCAAGAAATCCAAGTGAAGGAAAATCTAGGGTTTGGCTCAAGTGAGGTTTATGCAACCAAGGTTAAATCCTACACCATCCAAGGTGAGTTTTATGATGCTTCCATGTATTATAAAGTGTTTAGAAGATGAAACACTCGGATTACGAAAGGATATAAGAAGTGGGTCATGAATGTGTGAATAGTAGCACTTTTGAGTAAACGTTTGGAACGAGTTATGATTCTTGATGATTTATGAATATGATCATGTTATAAATGCTATTGAGAGTGTGGGAAACAACATTGTATGTGAATGAACGTATTGTCGAGTTATGACTATGAATGTGGATGATTGAGGTAAAGTGTGAGGTAAGGGTAATGCGGTTGATTAAAGGCTATTGTGAGGATATTATGAATGTTGTTATTTGATGTTTGGGAGTTGATGTGTAATACGAGGAAAGTCGTATAAATAAAGGAGATGCTGTCCGATTTTCTCTAGAATTAGTTATTAATGCCAAATGCTATCCACCATCTAATATGAGTATGCACTTCAATGAAGGTAGAACGTGAGCTTTGAAGAAGAACGCTCGAAGTTGATAGAATAGTCGCACGAAAGGTATGTAAGGCTAAACCTTCTTTCATGAGGCATGGTTCTTTGGCCAAATTGTTCATCTCTTATGAGTTCATGATACTTTCTAATGATCCTAGCTCGAGAAGCTATTAAGCCAATGATGCGATTGTACTAAGTTCCTTATACGATGAGTAATGCTCTAAGGATAGAATGTAATGAATGACGATAATAAGAAGGCTAAGAGATAGATATGAGTTAGCATGTATGTGTGCCTATGAGAGGCTATTGCGAACCCCGAGCTTATATGGTCGGGTAGAACATGATAAGTATGTATATATATATATATGTGTGCCCATGAGAGGCTATTGTGAACCCCGATGCTTATATGGCCGGGTAGAATATAATGAATACGTATATCTTTATATAACGACGCGCGCGCACCACTGCAGTTGGGTACGAATAACACTGAGCCTTGGTAGGGCCAGGTACGGATAACACTGAGCCTTGGTAGGGCCAGGTATGTGAAACACCGAACTTATTGGTCGGGTACGCAATATAATAAGCTATATGCATGGCATCTATATGAGTACGAATAAGCTATATGTATGACATCTATACGAGTACGAATATGATAAGACTATGTAAGTGCCAAGTAAGGGCTATGAATATGCAATGTATGTGATAGGAGGCATGAATACGAATATGAAAGTGTTATATCCCGTATTTTCGCGTGTTCGGGAAAATTGGAAATAATCGTGGTTTGCAAGAAATAAGGTAATGATTGATTTTATTTAGCACATGAGTTGTTTATGGAAGAATATTAGAGTGGAAGTGTCGAGGAAGGCTAAGGGCAAAATGGGAATTTTGGAGATTAGTTTCGGGAATTCTAAAATGTGACCAATAAGTCATTGGGCTCAAAAAAATGATGAAAAATTTAAGGCCCAATTGCATGGGGTGGCCGGCCATGTATAGGCCAAGCCCACCAAATTTAATATTTTTCCATGTGCTAAATTACTTATAAAGGGATCATTTATCCCTTAGAAGATTCATGAACAAGAAGAGAAAAACAAAACACAAAGAAGAGAAAAAAAACAAGAGCCTATTCGGCCAACAAGAAAAAAAAAAGAAAAATTTCTAGCCTTCAACTTTGATCCTAAAATCTTCTTCTTCTTGAATTCTTAATGAGTTCGGGATGCTCTTCGACGTGGTACAATTAGTTTAGCGAGAAAACCACGTTTGCGGCAAGTGGAAGGTTGGAGAAAAGGTAAGAATTTTATGTCTTTTATGATATTATGAAAGGTTTGTTTGTGTGGTAGTATATGAAAAATGAAGTAGAAACTATGGGAATATGGGAGTTTACAAAGTGGATATACATATATGCATGTAGCCGTGTGTGTGTATATGTATACCTATTGTGTGTGGAATTTTATGTTGTATTCTAGTTGTGGTTATGATGGAAATTATATTGGAAATGAAAGTGGAAAGAATTTGGTTGAAGTTGGAAATATA
>NW_026725066.1:0-4525 GCF_029784015.1 Lycium ferocissimum
TAATATACGCCTTTTTTTTTTTGCTATCAAGCCAGTTCCGTTCTTCGTTCCGTCGTTTTCCCATTTCTTGCTTTTTTTTGTTTTGCCGCTCCGCCAGCAAGGAGGGGAAGAAAAACCCCGGGAAAGGCTGTACAAAACCCAAAAAGGGGTTTTTATAAGGGTTTTTGGCCAGGGAAAGCTTTCTTTTTTGGAAACCCCTTCCCCTGGGGGTCTCCTTTTCGGAAAAGAAAATTTCCCATTGTTGGGGGATTAAAAAAAATTTCCCTTTCCATGGGCTTCTCTTTTTTTAAAAAACCCTGGAAATGGGCAATCTTCCCCGCCAAAAGAACGGGGGAAAAAATCCTCTCATTTTAAAGACCTCCCCAAAAAGGGGAAAAGATTGGGTTTAGGTTGGGCCCGACTATGGCCTCGGGTCCAGCCAAAAGAAACCTCTCGATAAAAAAAGTTAAAAGAAAAAAAAATTCCTCAATGGGAAAAAAATCTTTAAAGCCCAAAAATCCACCAGGACTTCATAACGGCGTTTTCTTAACTTGATATTTCATATTCCCCCCATTCCGGGTCCCAAAAAAGAACCCCCCAAATAATTTTTGGAAAAGGGAAACACGATTAAAAAAATGCCAAAGAAAAAAATCCATAAAAAAAGCCAAAAAAAAGAAACCCCGAACCTAAAGGTTTTTTAAAAAAAAAAAAGAAGAAAAAAAACCTTTAACAAAAAAAAAACGACCCCCAAAAAGGTTTTTCAAAACATTTTAATGAACAAAAAATTTCCCAAAAAACCCTTCGAAAATAATGAAAAAAATATAAGAAAGCGTTGTTGACCCAAAAGAAAAATGGGAAAAAAATGCACAAACGAAAAAAACCCAAAAATTGGAAAATTTTATATATAAAAAAGCGGTAAAGAAGGGGAAAATTCGAAGAAAATTTCTGCAACCAGAAAAACAACAATTGAACAGGCCTTTTCAGTTCATTTTTTTTATAACTTCAATTCAATAATTCAGAAAAAATGAAAAACGATAAATCTAGTTCAATCGGGAAATCCATCTCGGGAAAAACTTCCGTTTCCCCCAAGCCCCCGCTTTGGGAACCGGAAATTTATGCTGGGGGATTGGGGTCGGAAAGAAAAAATCGAAAAGGGTTTTCATTTAAAACGGACAACTCTCCCCTTTTTTCTATTTGGAAAACATGTTCCCTTCGCTCTCGAGCCCGAGCCCAAAAACCGAAAAAAAGCGAAAATCAAACAATTCTTCTTATTCTTTTCTTTCTTGGTTGAAATTTTCCCCCCGGGAAATTCAATGGGGCCCCCTGGGCGACTGTATTTCTGGATGGACCAAAAAACCCGGATCCTGGGCCTTGGGAAAAACAGGGAATCCTTTCCTCGAAATTTCCCCCTTTCTCCCTCTGCACCTGGGGCCGAATTTCTTGGGAAGATAACCTTGCACCCCGGTAAACATCTAAAATTAAAAGGACACTTCCTAAGAACCCATAGCGACCTTTTGGGCCCATTCCCTTGTCTTCTTCTCAACCTCTCCTCGACGAATTACCCGAAAATCCACCTTCTCAGTCCCTTTTGGAAATCCCTCGAAAACCAAATGAAAAAAGTCTATGATTCCCCATCTCGAAAAAGGTTTAAAGCTAGGGACCCTTAACCCCCCCAAGACCCGGTAAAACCCGGCCCCAACAGCTTTCCAAAATACCGCCCCCCCAAAAAACTCTACCCTAACTAGGCTCGAATTTTCTCTGTGGAAGAGAGGATAAAATCACGAAAAAGGCCCCATGTTTTTCGCTGCCCGGGTTTCTATCAAACCCAGCTTCCCAACCCTGGTGAACTTTCCTCCCCCAAAGACCTGTTCGCTGCAGCTTCTCCTTCTTTTTCAGTAAGCATTTTAAAACCCCTTTCTCTGTTTCAAACAAACCCCCGCCCTAAACTGGGAAAATTCGATTCTTGCAATTTCCCCCCAAATTTCGGTCATTGGCAAGGGGGCCCGGGGGACGCTCGAACTCTTTAAAAAGTCACCTTTTTTGCATCCATGGGGGGCAATTCTTAAGCGAAACCCCACCCTCCCGGAAACCAGAACAATACTTTTACCCTCGAGCGGGGCCCCCTTTCCAAGACCAAAAGGCATTTTCTCTTATGATCTTTCTGGTTAACGTATAATAGTCCCTCATGGGGCCGGGAAAGGAAATTTCAAAAATTTCAACAAGGCCTTGACTTCAAGCGAATATCTGCCCCCTTTTCTTTAGCTCCCCGATTCCCCGGCCCCCATCAAAAATCCAAAAGTTTTTCCCCAAAACAAAACCCTAAACCCCTTTCAAAAATTAATCAAAGTCAAGATACCCCCAAAAAAGCCTTGAATCCCCCAACCGGGGGTTTTTGAGATCCTAAAGATAAAAAAAACCCCCCCAGTCCGATTCTATTTGAAAACCCTCAAGCAAGTTGTCTGTGGGGTTAGATAGATAACTTCCAAAACATCTCTTGGTTTCAAAAGGGGCCATCATCCTACTGAATTTCAAAGTCGATCCAAAATACCCAAATTGCTCCCAACAACCCAGTCTGCTCAAAAAAGTCTGTAACTACTTCCTTTGAAAAGTGATATTCCCCCTTTTGTCTTGCTACTTCAATACCCAAAAATTTCCCCAAAAGACCCTTGGAAAAAAAGTGTTTACTAAATCTGTTTCGTCACAATTCCTGTCCCTATCCTGTTAAATTTCAACATAGCAGCAAGTGAACCCCTTTTGAACCCAAAAATACTGTGTCAACCTCTTGCTTCACCCCTATGCAGAAAAACACTTAGCAAACCATGCCCTCTAATTCTGTTCTGAAATTACCAAGGTAGCTTTTTTGGAATTTTTTCCTTTGGAAATGAAAATCTTTTTTCAATCTTTATGGAAATTTTACCTCTAGCGTGCTAACCTATATTTTTTTGAAGATCCTTCCCCGGGGCCCCCCCCCGTCTCGGAAAAGGTCTGGGCAAAACATCCCCCCCAACCTAAAAGTTCTGGGTTTTGACCCGCCGAAAACGGGCCTCTTTTTAAAAGCCGCCCCTTTTGCACTTCTCGATAGGCCTACGAACGGCCCGGAAAACCCTTCCTCTTTTTTTAGATTTTATCTGCTTCCCAAAATTTTTCAATCAATTTAGTAGAGGGGGGAAATCGTCTCATCCTTCCTCTTTGCAAGGGGTCTCCAGGTCCCATTCCATCCCAAATGATCTTTTCTCCTCGAGATTTCGTTTAAACTCGAACATAAACCCTTTTTTTGAATGGTTAAACTCCCGCTTTTTGGCATTTTTGGGAGGGGCCCGCCGCCCCCCCTTTCTGGGGTCGAAAAATCCAAATCAGCAGACATCAATTTTCTCTGTCCCCCCAAGATGATTCTCGAATGTCGTCTCTATCGAACAAACCCAAAATCTTAATCAATTCCCGTTCTTGTATAGCCCCTTTTTTCCATTTAATACTTTTCCTTTCTTTTTTCTTTTGTATCTTATTCCCCCGGAACAGGGTCAAAAGGGTTTTTTCGAAATTAGTTCCCCCGTCGGCCGCGATCTTCCTTTTCTCCTCTTGAAAATGCTACAAAAACTCCCAATCTTTAACGAATCGTTGCTTATATTAGGAAATCAAATGAATCACAGCATCAAAAAAACCAAATCTTTTCAGAATGACAAACCCAGAACAAGGCCCCGGGAATGGCAAAAACCCATTCTTTTTCTCCCAAACTGAAAACGCCTTTTCCTTTTTTCCAAAAAAAACTGAAACCCACAAAAAAATATTTTCTCCCCCCCGAAAATCTCCAAGAATTGCTGGATCAAATAAACTTTTAACTGCCCGCCAGCACGGAGAAATTTACAAGGGGGGCGAAAAAAACTGATTCAACGAGATAGCCTGCGTCGGAGTGGGCCCCTCTCTCCAAAAAAAGAGATAAAATTTTGCCCCCGCTATCGTTACTTTTCTCGATTGTATTTCCCATTGCCGCCCCCAAGGGAAAAAAAAAAGAGGGAAAGCCCCCTCTTCCCCTTAATCAACTTGTCCTTCGCTTCCTCTTAAAAAGGCAATTGTCGTCCTTTCCCGGGGAAAATCTGACGACTCCCGCAAAATCGGGAAATTTAGATTAGCCCGCCAAGAGGGCCCGGAACAGCTTCCTTTATCAAAAAAAACCCTTCCTCTTCCTGTCGGGAAATTTAAGTGATAGGGGAACCCCCCTTTTCGGGCAAAGATGGACATCTTGTTCCTACTACCAGTAAAAACCCAAATCTAAAGGAAAAGTTTGGCCCCGATTTCCCCCTCTTGGATGGCCGCCCTTTTTTAGCTTTTAAACCCCGTCCAAAATGTTCCATGCCCCTTTTCAAACACATCGGAAAAATTTTGGGTCGCGAGATCTTTTGGGCCCCCAAAGACTAACCCCCTTATGGAGTCTTCTTTGCAGAAATACAAAAAAAATAGTGGATCTCACGCTCTCTTGGCTGACATATTCGGGGGGTAAACAAGGAAGAAATTTTATTTAATCCGAATTTAATCGGATCCTTCGATTCCT
>NW_026725067.1:0-4784 GCF_029784015.1 Lycium ferocissimum
ATGCTAGATAACCGTGACATGATAATCGATGATACGATAATACGATGATCCCTTTTCAATGTGGTAATTGATCATCTTATATCCGTTTAATGTGATGATATGACAATATAAGGATTCTTCCCGAGTCCCCCCGGGGGCCCGGGACACGTTATAAGTTATATATACATTTTTTGAAATATGATCGTTTGTTTCGGAGCGGTGGTGGGGCAAACCCAAGGTGGGCAAACCCGGTGGCGAGCAAAATTTCGCACTGGTTTAGGGAATCCCAATGGTATAGGCGAATCCCACTTTGGTTTAGGCAAATCCCACATCGGTTAATGCCCATTTATGATATGATCTATTTTCTATATATGTGAGACAAATGTTGTTCAAAAAAAATAAAAAAAAATAAACTAAGCCTTCCGACTTTTCCGATTACAAATCTTTTCACCGCATATAATTTCCGAATTGACATGATTATGATATGTTTTGCTCATCGGCATATGTATATCAGATAAGTTTATAGGGGCAAGTTATGACTCCCCGTTCCTATACTTGTTTTTCGTGGTTTTCATTCCGTTATGATTCGTCAATGGATTTCCTGTTTACATACTCGGACATATTCCGTACCACCCCCTTTCTTTCGGGGTCGCGTTCTATGCCGCGTGTACCCCCGTGAGAGAAGACATTGAAAGATGTTCCGCGGGGTTGCGAGCTCCATTCTCTCCGAGGGCCGAGTCGGATATAGTGTGTTATGGTCTCCGATTATGTTGGGAAAACTTGCGGCAGTCGTGTGTATAAGATGCTTGTGAGCGGTTCTATAACGTCGTATTTTATACATGATATTACAAATTCGTACGGCGCAAGTTTTGTTTGATTTGAAAAGGCATAAAGCATGTTCGTTTTTCGAAAATTTTTCATTATGCATTCATGACCCGGTTAAGGGCCCATTATGATAGATATTATGATAGTCGGAGGGTTTGCTCGGCCTAAGTAAGGGTGGTGCCCATCACACCTATCGGATTAGGGTGTGACAGAAGGGAGAGATTTGCGTCCGAGTATCAGGAGGGTCATATCGAAAGTGACTCCTTATATCTTTTGGGAAAGGATATTCCTTGGAATCAAGGGAATATTGCAACCGAGAGTCATTACTAAGAAGGAAACCCCTTTTCAACTATTCAAAGGGAATGTTATAGATGGTACATATCGGAAGGGATTAAAATGATGACTCCAAGAAGGAGAGATGCAGCTGCGAACTATGCGACTGAATAAAGGTGTGGAAGTAGACCTATAAAACTTAGAAGAGAGAACAAGAGGAACCAATATGCGATGGTAAACTTACCCAAAGGAAAGACAGCTTCTATTCTACAGTGTTATTGGAAAGATAACTCCAAAACAAGAAAAACTCGACTTAAGCTTCACGTGTAGATGGATATAGTAAGTTCCAGTCAATTACGGAAGTAGCTAAATTATGACCACTTTTTTAGGAAATTCAATATTAACTGAAGTTAGGTGGAAAATGATAATAAGTTAAGCAAAGAGAGGCACAACATGATAGACGAGTTCTAGTTAGAATTTATTCGATATAAGATCATCATAACCAGTATACTTATACAGGACTAGTTTAACATTCGAGGACGAATGTTCTAAAGGGGGGAAGGATGTTACATCCCGTGTTTTCATGCGTTGGAAAGCGTGCGAGTTAAATGACACTAGTAACAAAAATGAGTTTATCCCCCAAGCTTGTAGGTGGTTAGAGTGAGACAGATGTATCATAAGGATTAGAAGTTAAACAAATCGAAGAAAATAAGTTTCGTCTTGGTTTGAAATTTAATTGAATGAAATAAGGTCCAAGCTATAGCATCCCGTATTTTTGGACAACGAAATTGAACCGTCCAACATGAGAAAATTTATCCGAGCCCGGAGAATTTGGTCATATTCAAGCATGATAATCAAGAACTTGGTGTATACAAAGACAAAGTCCAGAAATGATTTAGGACTTAAAAGTCTGACGATGGCGGTTGGAAATGTATACGTATTGATATGTAGTCACGATAATTATTGGTATTATATTAAATTAGTGTTAGTTAGTTAGTGTGCATTAAGGAATATGAGTATTATAATAATACTAAGGAATATTGTTGTACTTACGTCAGTGTAGTGGACTTAATGTCTAAGGTATATTCTTATTATTAGCCATGTGTCATCACCTTAGAGAGATTGGTGTCTTCATTTCATGACTAAACCCCTTCATGTCAAAGATCCCCTATGACTACAAACAATAGTCTTAATCACCAAGACTCCCCAAGTATAGATACTGTTAGTAAGATATTACGTGATTGGTATATATTCTTACCTTTAAGCTTCCATTTAGCGATTTTTAGCAATCATAATAGTCCGAAATTTTTATCCTTCGCAACAACATAAGGTAACCAAGCTAGTAGAGTATTGAGGGTGAAATCAGATTTATTTTTGATAAATGAGCTACTTCTTCGATCCTTCTTATTGGAAAAAGCGACGTGCAGAAACTCTATTCGATACAAATTTTTGTTCGCGAGTTCTAAAGAGAATTGGAGATTGCATCGTAGTGAAGTAAGGTTGAATAAGAGTATTTCGTGGCATATAAGGTAAGAACTATTCTCTCCTAGGTATATTTAAATTCATCCCGGTCATAGCTAAATTGCGAGATGAGAACTACGAAATTAATTGCCGGAAATCGGCTAAGTTATTGTTGTTGTGTGGGATGATTTGAGGTATATTTTTGGGTTGTGTTGTGGATGAAAATTGTTAGAGTAAATTAAGTATATTGTTGTGGTTGTCATTTATATGTATTTTGAAGGAAGGAAAAAAATTGGAGAAGCGTGTTTGAGAATCATATTCGAGCTTGTCGCTCTTTATAAAGTATTATGAAGTTGTTATGAATATATATACATATTCTCATATGTAGATTTACCTTGTTGTTGGAAAGTGTCAGATGATATGTAGAATTGGGATGTAATAGCGATATAGGGGAAATGCTGCCCATAATTTTAGGATAAGTTAAAGTTTCATTACACGATTAAGAGAATCGTTTGTGCAATTAACGATAGTATCATTGTTGTTATCATATAGATCATTGAGCCACATATGAGCCGAGTTATTAAGCTGCCGAGCTAAGACCGTGTATGTTAAGGCCATCCCTTCTTTCTTTTTGGCATGAATTACATAAACGAGTGAACGTATGAACATTCATGACTCCAATGAATTCTAGTTCTCTGCAGTACTTGACATGGCGATTGTCTTAGATTCTCAAGTGTCGGTTCATTCTAATATTCTATTGAGTCCCGGATGATGATTTAGTTTGCATATGTTGCCCATGATATTCTACTCGCTCATGCCATTAATATATCATTCACCGAGTCTTGGGCCGGGTATGTATTCGTGCACAGTTTTATTGCATTGTTCACCAAGACCCTCACTAGAGGGCCGGGTACGGTACATATATGATTATTTTACCGAGTCCCTCACTAGAGGGCCGAATACGGTATATATTTATATTTCACCGAGTCTCTTATTAAAGGGCCGGGTATGGTATATATTTACATTTTTAGTCATTGCCTTTGGGGCTACTTACATGGTTATTCTCTGCCTTCGGGGCCATTCATATTACAAGTGGTTTCTCATGCTTCCATTATAGCTTATATCTCTTTCTTTATGATTACCGCCTTACATACTCGGTACATTGTTACGTACCGACGTCCCTTTTTTGTGGTGGCCCCGTGTTCATGCCACACAGCGCTGCGGCCCCATATTGTTTTGAGTGTAAAAGTATTCGGCTAGGATGGTTGGCTATCGGTGGATTGCAAACTCCATTTCTTCTCTCGAGAAGCGATCCAATCATTATGATTATCATATGTGTGTACGGGTATGTCGGGGCCCTGTCCCGACTCATGTGATGTAGGTGTTTACACTTAGAGACTTTGCAGACAGTGTCTTGTGGTTAGTATGTTGAGATGTCATGCGTTGATTAAAGCGACCATGTAGGTCGATATGTCAGTTGGACTTTATCGGTTTTTGATTAATTAAGTATCGTTCGCAAATTTCTATGGTTTAACTGAAAGTACTTTATTATATGTCAGGGGCCATTATGTGAATGCCGGGGGTTCGCTCGGTTCTAAGTAAGAGAGTTGGGTGCCCATCATGCCCTATCGGGGACCGAGTGTGACAAGGTTCCTGTCGTCAGCCACACCACGATTGAATATAAAATTCAGCGGTGGCTATCCTTCCTCCCGAATAATTAGGCATAATCACACCCCAGGTAGCGAACCCAAAAGTGGCCACTGTCAGACCCTTAATCCGATAGGATGTGATGGGCACCCGACCCTTACCTAGGGCCGAGCGAACCCGCTAACTTTCGTAATACTCATAATTATACTGGGCCCGCAAATCATATCATAAGTACATAATAAGAATTTTTCGTAAACAAACATGCCTTTCATCTTTATCAACCAAATAAAACTAGTACCGCATGAAATTCGCCAACATATGAAGTTCGTAACATAATGCACAACGAAATATCGAAGCCATAGCCGCGTACAAAAACCGACATATCACACACACGACAACGTACGCAAAGTCTCTACCATAACTTCAGATACCATACAAAAACATTTCGACTCGGGCAAGACGCTGAGGAAAAAATGGAGCCGCCAATCCGAAAATGAACATCTTCTCGCTATCACTTACTCATCCGCGGGTACCGCGCGGCATGAAACGCAGCCCCCCGAAGAAAAGGGGGGCGATGCAAAAAAGTCCCAGCATGTAAA
>NW_026725068.1:0-5052 GCF_029784015.1 Lycium ferocissimum
CCCCTTCCCTTGAGCCTAAAAACTCACAAGCTCTCCAAAATCTACACAATATCATTAAATACCAACGTTACTATAGACATTTAGGAGTTCATTTCCAAACTAACACATAATTCTACGGAAATTTGGGCAGCACTTCCCCTGTAAATAGACCAACCCCGAGAATTTAACTCGGCCAAATCAATAACAACAACACCAACAACCAACCTAGTAACATCAATAACCAATCCGAAAGGCAATATAGCATTAATAACTCTCTTTTATATCATTCGACAACATTCAATACTTTCAACTCGACGGCTTACATTCAAGCCAACATCATGCTTATACATTCAAATAATAACTTCGAACCCATACCAACAATATTCAAAGACGTTTTAAGCAATTCATACAACATTTCAAAAATCCCAAATAATACTCCAACTCACCCGAAAACAGTCCCCAACCCGAGAACACAACTACAATCCATCCCTCACTTCCAAATCATGATTTGCACCAACAATCCACATTCTAACAATGTCATTCTCTTAAATATAAATATTACATTAAATACGCATGATTCTCCAAATCAGCCCATACAATTACAACATCAATCTTGAGTCATTAAACTCTCATTTCCAACATAGAATTCATAACGACAACTACCAAGATACTAATTAACATTAATCAATTCCTTGTCACATAATATGGCCCATTTTTGGCCAACACTACATATATACATATTGATGATTCTCATCTATTTCTTCACTCTACAACACTCATAACATGCTAACTAGACTTTAATTCATTGTTTCAACACAACATAGCACAACACACACACACGTACATACACACTACACACACAACCTCACCTCCAACATGCCATATCTCATGATTTTCATCCATTTTAACATACCACAACATGCATACAACCTTTATAACACATAAAGCAAGATTAATCTTACCTTTCTTCTTCAACTCCACAAATAGGCTAGGGTTTGCGATCTACACAACGGATGGTTGGATGACCCGAACAACACTTTCATGTTACTTAGGGACCTCAAATTAGTGGATTTGTATCAAGAAAATAATTTTGGGATGGCTTGAATTGAACTTCAATTTTTAAGGTTCTTGGCGAAGCCTCCTTGTGCTCTTCCAACTTCTTGTCTTTTATTTTTCTAAGTGTTGGATGATGAAGAATGAGCTAGTAGTCATATTTTGCATACTAGTAATACTTATACATGTGTCCATGGCCCACATGTGTTGGAGCAATTAAAATTATCCACAAGTTGTGTGGGCCCTCTTGACCACCACGGCCAACATGGCATTTTTTTGCATGATTTCCAACTTTCACAAATTCCATTTTGGTCCCAAATTTCCTAAGTGTTCCATGTCAACAAATTCATGCACAAGTTATGTGTCAAAACAAAACCGAAGGTCAAAAATCCCGACTTCGCATCCGGAATGGCTTTGTCTCTAACCCATCATAGTTAAACCGGATGGTCCCAATGAATAAAATACGGGATATAACACCCTTGAGCCAAATCAAAGTGGAAGTCCTCCAAACAAATATTTTTAAGTAATGTTTTCGGGTGGTCTGACTTCGAGGGACAGAAACGGTATTATAAGTTTGGAATTTGGAAAAACACCAAAGATAGAAGTTGTAGATAATTGAATTATCTTTCCAAGAATAGCTCGTGCGCCCACAGGTGACATCGGGATAAGGAGATATGGATGTTTTAAGGCGGAAAGGTCAGTGGGCTAGGCCCAAACCGGGCCCAATCGGGTTAGGCCCATGACCCATGCCTATTTAAGTCTAATTTCAGCCCTTTCCTCTCATTTTTCAGGCCAAGAATACCCGAAAATTCTGGAAGAGAGAGAAGAACCTTGGAGGAGAGAAGAAAAACTAATTTTGACCAAAATCGAGCCGAGAATTCCGAAGCCCATGAAGAGAAAAGTGTTGTACGCTGCGTTGTCTTCAATTTGAGCTAAAAATCAACCAAGGAGAAGAGTGATAACATGGGGGCTGCATGCTTAAGGTATGAATACGGTTCCTTTTCATTGTTAACGAGTGTATTTAGAATTTTAACGGATTAAAATGGAGGGGATAGTGTGTAGAAATGGATGAAATTCATGAAATTTTGTATGTTGATGTTGAGCCGTGAGTATGGGCTGTTTTGTGACAAGGAATGAACTAAATTTAATTAGTATGTTTGGATTGTTGTGTTGTGGGTTCTATGGTGCTAATGAAAGTTTAATGGTTCAAAGTGAAGTTATAGTTGTTTGCGGCTTGTTATGGAATTTTATATAGTTTATTGAATTTATGGAAGTAATGGATTATTAATGTAGTTCATGAATGCGGAAGGAATAAAATGTGTTGTGTTGTTTCCTTGAACTTGGAGGTTTCGGGTTTCATTATGTAATGGATGGAATGTTGTTGAATTGTGTCGAAAGGGTTATTAATGTTAGAATGCATTTTGAATCGATTATTGATGTTGCTTATATGGTTTTTGGTATTGTTGTTGAAGATATTGGCCGAGTTGAATTCTCGGGGTTGTTGAACTTATAGGGGGAAATCTTTGCCCAAATTTACGTAAATAAAGTGATGGCTTGGGATTGAATTCTTAAGTGCTTATGGCTAATGTTTGGTGTCTAATGACATTGTTGTAGATTTAGAAGCGAAACTTGAGTTTGGAATAGCTTAGGAAGCAAACGAGGTATGTAAGCTTACCCTTTCCTTCTTTTGGCATGTCTTAGATATGAGTAAGGTATGATATGTTATGAGCCTTAGGGGTAACTCTATTACGAAATTCGAACATGTTTATGGTTCACACTCGTTCCTTGATGTTCGCATTTTGATACGGTCGGATTATGGTCCTTATGTCTTCCGTATGATTGGATTTTAAAAGTTGCATAAAAAGTTTTGTTTTTAAAGAGTTACGTAACTACGAACGTCCGTAACTTTCATGGACGGAACCGGATTGCTTTGGTATGCTCGTAAATGATTCCATAACATATAGTGACTATGGTTTTTCGTAGGCGGGCCCGGATTGGGTTGATGCTCGTCCGTGGGTCCCGCGACTCACTCCATATGGTTCGATGGCTTTTGAAAGAATTTGGTATGACTATTTTCGACCCCCAGAATATGATTATATACTTATCATTAAGTCTAAAACGAGGATTTCCATGCATATGATTTTGATACGTAACCTTGGTTTACGAAGTTCGGTTTGATATATTCTCGAGTGATATTCGGAAGAAAACCTGATTTAACTATTGTTTCGGTTTTGGAATAACATTTCGTTTTGATTATCCTATTGGGTCTTTGTAAGTGTTTTGCATTGCATATGGTTTCCCACGATTCTACTTGTGCATCTTGTTGTATGTCTTCCGCCGAGTCCCGGGCCGGAATGTTATTGTGAGCACTATGTTATATTTTGAAGTATGATGGGATACGAAGATTGATGTGATATGATAATATGATAAGATGATGATTCTGTTCGGTATCGGAGCCGGTGGTGGGGCAAACCCAATGATGAGGCAAAATTCCACATTGGTTTAGGCAAATCTCATTGGTTTGAAGCAAATCCACACCTTTGGTTTAGGCAAATCCCACATTGGTTTAGGCAAATCATTGGTTTAGGCGAATCTCACATCGGTTAATGTCGGCTCATATGATAAGTTATGATGTTATGATGTGCTACGGTATGTATATGTATGATACGTATTTCGGGAGTAAGCGTGTTGGCATTCGATTATTATATTTGTCTTACGTGCCTCATTGTGTCGATTTGTGTTTAGGATACAAACACTTTGGTTTTTCGGGTTGTTATGCTCACTCTCTGTACTCCTTACTTCGGTTATGATCTTATTTTCTGTATACCATGCTTTACATGCTCAGTACATATTCCGTACTGACCCCTTTTCTTCGGGGGCTGCGTTTCATGCCGCTTAGGTATATACAGATGAGTTGAAGATGTTCCGGCGGGGGTTGGCGAGCTCCGTTTTTCTTGGGAGTGCTGCCTAGTCGGAGTGTTAAAGTTATGATATCGGGTTAGGTTAGAGACTTTGCCGAGACGAGTCGAGTGTATGATATGTCGGTTTTGTAAGCGGCTATGTAAGCCGATATTTCATTGTGTATTATGTTGCAGATGTGTTATGACTACGGATTTCATTCGATTTGAAAAAGATGAAAAGCATGTTGTTCTCTGAAAAATTTTCATTATGTGCTTATGTCATGTTTTGCGGGCCCAGTATGATTATGAGTATTACGAAAGTCAGCGGGTTCGCTCGGCCCTAGGTAAGGGTCGGGTGCCCATCATGCCCTATCGGAAATTAGGGTGTGACAAAAACTTCAAGAACAAACACTTTGCTTGCTTCAACAACAACTCCATGTTGTTTAGGACCTTCCAATGAGTTTAAAACCTAGAAGAAATAATTTTTTGAGATCAATTTCTATGGGCTTGAATTAAAGCCACCATATGGCCGAATATGTTGCCCTTTTTTGCTCTCCAAAGTTCTTCAACTTTCTTGAACTTTCTAGGAGCTAAAATATGATGAAGATGATTTAATTAATCATCTTTCTCTCCATATATAATTCATACACATGGCCCATGGCCCACACACACATGGCCACATATGGCCATTTTCATGAATTAATAAGTTTCCAAAATTTCACTTCTAGCCCTTAATTTTCATGAAATATTTAACTTTCCTTAATTCACTTTTAACCCCAAATCTTCCTTATTCCAAGTTTACCCTTAACATTCCATACCAATAAAAAGATGAACATGCAACTTATGCATTAAAATCAACAAAATCGAAAATTAAAAGTCTTGTCCATAACTTGTCGCAACCAACTTAGAATATTCCAATGTACAAAGTACGGGGTATAACATCCTTTCCCCCTTTAGAACATTCATCCTCGAATGTTCAACTAATCGTATAGGGTCTTAAGAATCTCGACTTAAACTTTTCCTTCTTGTAATTCCCTTTACTCGACTTGTAACATTCTAGGCACATTATCTCGTGTCGTCTCTTAATCTTTAACTCAAACCCTTCCGTATTCATTCCATA
>NW_026725069.1:0-4347 GCF_029784015.1 Lycium ferocissimum
CGAGGGTTATGCCTAAATCCTTGTTAACTAATTTTTCCCAAAATTTGATTTTCCTCTCTCGGCTCAAATCAAATTAAAGGGCAGCCCTGGGTTAGTAATCCCGGAAACATTAAAGAACGGATTAATTAAAGAAACAATAACACACTTCATTAGAAAAAAATCATTCAATACATAAAAAACAAGATTTTCAAACCAAATTTTAATCGAATTTTTCATAAACAAATTCAAGTAATGGAATAAAAACTATACACTTAGATAATCAATACAAGAAGGAAAAGAAGAAATGAGTAAAGGATTAAGAAATTTTTATCAAGATTTAAAATTTTAACCCCCAAGGGGGGATGAAAAACCTAGCCTTTTAAACTTGATGAAAGGGAAAGATAATCTATTAAAAACCCAAGAAAATTTTTTTAAATCCCAAAACGGCAAAGAACTAGAAAAAAAAACCCCCCGTCTTAATCGCGCACCAACCCGTTTGGGGCCCCACGTTCGCCTAGTCTTCCCCCGGAGCGGTGAGAGGTTCGTGATTCCGGCAAAACGCCCGTCTCGCGTGATTCCGGACGACGTTTTTCCCTTTTAAAATTCCTATTTCCTGCGCCGTGCGTCAACCGTCGAAACACAACACCCCGGGGTCACACCCCCATCCTAGCCTTAGCTCATTTTTGCTCTTTTTTTCTAGTTTTCACTTGTTTGATTCCAATTCTCTTTAGACTCAATGCATTGAAATATAACAATCACCCAATAATACCTCATATCATAATAAAAACACAAAAACCAAAGCAAAAAAAGGGTTTTAATATTTTGGGAAAATTACAAAACCCCTTGAAAGTTTTTATAAATCCCAAAAAAGGCAAGAGAACGGAAAAAATACCCCGCGGCCCCTCCGTGATTCGCGGGATGAGCCACGGCCGGCGCAGTCGCGCGCTTCCCCTGTCTCGCGCTTGTACGTTGCTTCTTTTTTCCGGCGAGCGGACGGGGTTTGGATTCACGGGAAAAACGGGGAGTCAATCGCGTGATTCACGAAAAACTTTTCCTTTAAAAATTCCTATTCTCCTTTGGACAACCCTCCGTAATCACGACACTCCCCGGGGTCACACGCCTTTATCCCTTCCTTGCTTTTTTGCCTTTTTTTAGTTTTCACTTTGGTTTGATTCCAACTCTTTGACTCAACGCACCCGAAATAGTGTTCCCCTTAGCCTCTATCATAGATAAAAGGGCACAAAAACCAAAAAAAGAGGTGTAATAAGTGGTAAAATTCCCATCCCATAACATCAATTTTTTTGCTACCTCTCCCTTTCAAAAATCCTATGGCCAAGGAAAATCCCCTTCCCCCCCCTAAAGACATTTTTAATTAAGTCGGTTGGGTTTCTTCACACCCCAAAACCCCAATATTGGGAAGGCATTCGTCAAAAAATACCAAAAACCGAAAAATCATCCATAAAGACTTCCGAAATCTTAATATCCGGAAAATAGACATCATCAGTTGAATGGGTTAAGATGCAAAACCCCAAAAGGAAAACCCAAAAACAATCTAAAAGGAAAAGGAAAGTATTTTTTTGCCCTTTAAGGCAATGTTAATTTGGTTGTACCCAAAAAGAAAAAAAAGATCTTTGGGCTACATCAACATTGATCAAAAAAAAGGCAAAAGGGAAGGGTCTTTCAAGTCTGGAGCCAACCATACACATATCCGGATGTTTTTGTGGGAATCAACTCTTTTTTGGAATTAGGGACAACGGGATCCCCCCTTTTTTGGCACAACCAGGACTCACCCAGGACTATTTGCGAGGGTATACAACCCCCGCATCCAACTTTTTGATTTTTTCCCTTTTACCATTCGAAAAAGAGGGTTTAGCCTTCGATGCTCTCCCTTTGGGTGAATATCCTCCTCAAACGTTTTTTTAGTTCACAAATATGGGAACCCCCCAAAGCCAAAAAGTCCCCCCAAGGACTTGAAACCCCCCAACCTTTCATTTTAGTTTGTTTTCTTCAACAAAGATAGAGAATGCCGGTAAAGTATTATCGGGCCAAAAAAAAGCATACTTCAAATGAGGAAAGTGCTTGAGTCATTTTTGGAGGCTCAATAATGAACTTGGGAATGGTTTTTTTGTCAAATAAAGGGAAAATAATTTTTTTGGCTCATAAAAAACAAACCCCCCAATAAAAATTTCCCGTTTCAACATCCCCCTCCTGTCATCCCTAAAAATTCACCAAAATACCCAAAATGTTCTTAAAATCCCATCTTCAAACATGCTCCCCCCCTTTGTATCCCAATCTAAAGAATAAATTTGGAAATGCTCTTAAGCGGGAAATTTTTAAACCCCCTTGCTAGCTTGGAAGGTTACCTTTCGTCATGGCCCCAATTTTTGTTTCTTTTTTTGAATCCATTGACTCTCATGTGGCAAGAAATGGTTTCCCCCAAGATAATTGAGACTTTTTGTAAAACGCACAAAAAGGGAGGCAAAATCCCGGGAAAGACCCCCCACTTAAAAAGGACGTCATAAACAACCCCCTCGGTTTTTGATGGTTCATCGACCATTGGAGGCAGCTCTTTGGGTTTGGTGTTCCCCAAACCGGATTGTTTATAGAGGCTGTGGATCAAATTAATACTACCCCTTATCCAAAAACACGAGCAAAATCATGGGGCCCTGGGAAAGGGATAGGGAAAACCCCCCAAAATCCTTTCTTCTCCCCTTTGAGGATGAAATAAAGCTTTGGGGGGGGATCCCAGCATTTATTTTTTTTTCAACAAGTCCTTAAGTATTTAGAAATCTCGGGGTTTCTTTGGGAAAGACCGAAAGGGATATTTTTTGACAACCCCTTTAATTGGTCAAAGTGTTGGAACTTGGCATCCCCGTTCTTTCATCAATATGGGGAACGGGGGAAAGGGGATTTATATGTTTGAGTAAGGTTTAATTGCCCCGTGATCTTTTGAGGCACCCCTAGCTTTTTTAACATACACCTCATCACCTCGAGAAAATAGGGGGGCCTCTTCTCTTTTTCAAAAATAATAATTTTTAATTGGGGCCTCAAATTTTTTTCAATTTCTTTCAAAAACCTCATCAACAATTGGCTCGACAAAAAGGGTTAAACCCCCTCATCCACCCCATTTTAGGATCTTCCCCTTTAGTAGAAATAATGAAGGAATGTGATCACCTCCCTACCTCTTGGATTCAATTTGCGCAAAAGGGCCCCTTTGTGGTGGATGTTCCCGGAAAAATCTGATTTTTGACTCAAGTTTTTAATGGGGGGGGAGCCACCACTTCGGCAAAATTTTTCCCTTTTCCATTTATTTTTGGGGTCCCAAAATTTTTTTAAGCAATTCCTTGGAGGGCCCGTCTGGAAAGGGCGCTCTCCCAATTTTGAAGTTGAAAACCCCCCTTTCGGGAACATGGCATTGGAAATTGATTACCATAATTGTTGGTTTTTAATCCCTCCTCCGAACCACCTATTCATTTAAAATTTGATTGCTTTGTTGTGGGGGTTTCCCTTGCTTTTGAAACCCCTAGAGTTATCGATATAATTAATCCACGTTGGGGGCCCCCCTAGATAAGTTTCATTCGGCTTGAACATTTCGGAGCACGAGAGGCATTTCTTCAACAACATTCCACTCTTGCTTTTTTCCCGCCTCGCAAAAAATCCCCTGGTTTGCAAGACAAAAAGATCTCCCGATTTTCTTTGGGCCCCCGGGGGAAAGGAACCATATGACAAAATTTCATTACTTTCAGCCAAGCTTGATTTTGGAGTTTTTCGACAACCGGCGATGTTAACAAATGACTTTCCTGAAGATCCCCCGTGTTGACAAAAAAACGATTCATTGTATCAACCTTGTAGAACTTCTAAAAATACTCCAAAACCCCGGGGTGGGGATTGAGCTGATAGCACTTGAAAAGCCCCAGCGAATATAATTGTTCCCCGAAATTTTAACCAAAAATCTTATCTCAAAGTTCAACTTTTTTGTTTTGGGAAACACCCAAAATGTCTTGGGAGCTCGCCCGGGGTGAATAGAATTCTGGGGTTTTCAAATTACCTTGGGCCCGGAATATTTTAAAACCCGTAACGGAGGAATAAGCAAACAACACCGGGATTTTGAGCCCATATGTGGGTTTTAAAAGCCCGGGGTGGACAACGAGGGCCGTGAAATTCGGTATTCGACAAATTTTTTTCTTTTTTTAATTTGTTTTGGGTTACTTTTGGGGTTTTTTTTTAAATTTTTTAGGAAAAGATATTCGGAAAACATAACGAGCAAAATGAAGCAAAATAGGCCAAGGAAAACGCACAAAAACGCGCCCAGTATTCCCGGATCCCTTTCCCCCGTCAGACAAAGCCCCCAAGAATAGAGAATGAAAA
>NW_026725070.1:0-4344 GCF_029784015.1 Lycium ferocissimum
GGGGCCCCGCAACTATTCCTTTAGCCTTTGTCCCTCAAATCTTATGTACAACTCGGCCGGGGGCTAGGAAATTCTTCTCCCAAATTCTCTCGTACGCAAGCATCGCTCTTGGATTTCTGCTTTGGCGATCGTTTGGGTTTTGGGCCCAAGTTATAAATTTTTCCCCGGGAGCATAAAAAACGTCATAACTTTTCAAGTTCAATATCTCCCCCTTAGGGGGTCCCAATACCCAATTTTTTTCGATATCCACCGTCTTGCCTTTTTTTCGGGGTTGGGAAATCCGGGCCGTTCAGGGTTTTTATTTTTTTTCCCTTTTTTTGTTTTTTTCTTTTCATATTCCCATCTCTATTCCTTTCCTCCTCTTAAATCCTACCCAACTAGTTCGCTTTTTCCCCTCGTTTCTCAAGGCTTCCTCTCTACCCCTTTTTCCTTTCCTTTGTCAAATTTTTGGGTCACTTTACTTTCCTCACGCCTTCCCCCCGGGATTCATTATCTTAAAATTTTTCCCAAGCTTAATTTTGTAGTGAAAACGCGTTGCCTTAAAACATAGGTCCCCCTTTTCTTTAACACTTATTCCGATTTTCCCCCTTAAAATCGAAAATTTTTCCTTAAATCGCCCGGAAGGCATGCCATATTTGGTTTTGGGTCTCTTGGGATTTGCTAATTTTCATGTACTACCCTATATCTTTTCTTGTCCTTTTCTCCAACGTGGGGCCCCACTTGCGAAAGGGGGGTTTCCTTAAGTGCCATATGAACCAATTATCCCTAGGTCTCCAAATGTCATATATAGTTATTATCACATTCTTTTATAACCCCTCTTGAACCGATCCTTTAATTTTTTTCGGCGCGTTGCGCCCCCAGTGGCGCTTGCCCCATTTGGCCCCTTTCCTTTCCCCCGTTCGCGCCACTCGGGGCGTTCGGACATTTCTGTCCCCCCGGGCTTGTAAGTCCATATCTCCTTTCGATGTCCGAGAGGAGCGGGTTTTTTCGTTGGGGAAATAGACTTCCCGAACTTCACTTTTGACCCTAAATTTTTTTTGGTATTCTATACCAATAAAATCATAAGCAATTTATGCCTTAAAATAAAATCGAAGGTCAAAAATCTCGACCTCGCATCCGAAGTAGTCTTGTCCTTAACTTTGTGCTCGGAACACCCCGACGTACAAAATACGGGATATAACGGATATCATGTATTAGTACTTCCATTGTATTATTCTCCCTTGATGCCTTGTATTATTCGGACTAACCCGGGGTATTTACTATCTTTATTTACTATCTATCTATATAAAAGTGGGGCTTACGTATTTTTTAAATTTTTTTTGTTTCTTCAATTTATGTATTAGCTAATTGTTGGGATAAGGGTTCACTTCCCGAGGTTGGAAGGTAAGTCCCCCGGCCTAAGAAAAATGGGTCGTGACACAGAGGTCTCTTACTACTTATCTGATAATGGAATTAGTGGTGATAGAAAATTTGGAGTGACCGGAGTTGAAGAAAGTGAGATTTGCAGAGGGCTGATGTTAAGCAAAAATAATCAGTGATTCTTCGCATTGAATCCGTTGAAATTATGATTGGCAAGAATTCAAGTGAAGAGATTGAAGGCAAAAACAAATTTGGAGAACGGTGTGGTTTCTATTGTGGAATTTAGCACTAAGGCACATATTAGTGCTAATAGCAAGATCTAGATGGGCTATGCGGAAATGGATCGAGGGTTTATGCACGTGAACAAGAAATTAGCCAAGAGGTGGATAACATTCCTGTTTCAACACCGGAAAAAAATTAGCAAATAGCGACAACAAAAAGACGAAGCAAAACATGCGCATGATCTTAAAACTTGGAAGAAGCGGAATCCGGTTGCGCGAGGGCGAAAAAATTTCGGAAAGTTACGGGTGGAAGGGGTGAAGCTTTAAAAAAAATGATTTTGAAGGGTAAATTCGGGTGCTCGAAAATAGATGATGCAACATGAAGGTACTTCATGTAAGAAAAGCAGGATCAAGTGGTCAATATTCAAAAAACACTAGGAATTTGCAAGTTGTTGTTGCGAGGAAGCATGAAGGCCCAAAATTTATTTGGATGAAGGGTCCTTCTCAAAATTTCATGGTCTTGCTAGAGATGGTAACTTGTCTCCTACAAATGTGGCAACGGGGATAGGAAACAATAAACACAAAACTATGGTAGAAATCTTATTTGGGATGATAAAGTATCGATCAATTTTTTCCCCAAGAAAAAACTAATGAGACAAGTAAAGCAAAAGGTGACACCCGCCCCCTCCAAAGTCCACAAAACCCAAAAAAACGAGGGATCGGTTTTTGTGAAGAGGGGGATACTATACTATCATAATCAAGCCCTTATGGGGGGGGTTGGTGGTACTTTTTTTCAAACTATTGTTTTGGTTTGGAGGTTAATGGAAAAAAAACACCGGTAACCCAAAATTTAAATTTTGATGATATTAGTCCATGGAGGTTTAACTTGGTACAAACATGGTTCAAAGTTGACTTTTTCTTGTTTCATTGATCTTAGTTGTACGAAATCGCAGAAAATAGTTACAGGGTGCAACGAGGTTTAAAGGTGGGGGATAACTATGGGACTAGGACATTAAGTTACGATTCTAACCATACGAAATAAGGGCTTTTTTTGGGTTTTATGACGTATTTTTTCTAAAAGGGCCCAAGTTTTTTTTCTTTGGATAGTTCTTAATAATTATAATAGCTGGGGGAAAAAATTGGAAAGGGCCCTTTGGGTTTACGGTTCGGGAGCTTATTGAGTCATTGATCTAATAAGCACGGGAAATGATATGGGATATAGTGTTACTTTTTGTTGTGTTGTTGAGGATATAATGTCATTTTATATAGTGTACAATTTTTGGGTGTCATTTTTGGGCATATTCTGGTTAAGGTTTTTTTCTTTTGTTCATAGTTCATGTGGGCTTGATCCCTTTATTGATGCTTCCTTAGTGTGGCACTCATTCTACTAAAGGGGAAAAACAATACGGGGAAAATATGTTGTATAGGGACAAAAAATTGCGGGAAAAAGAAAAGGAACGGAGGGGAAAGTAGCGGGGGATGCGCCGTTCAATTAAAAAATTTGAAAAAAGGGTCACTCATGACCTTTTTTGGGTGCCTCGCAGTGGTATTAATGTTATTTTCTCATTCTACTAAGAGTGTACCAAAAGATGGAAAAGATATATGGTATGGATGCCACGGACTTGCAAAAACGAAATTGGGGGCCCGTTAAGATTGAATTTAGCCCAATTTTTAACCCGAATCGGGGGGAAAAGTCGGGGATATTTTTCAAGTGGTGAAGAAGGGAAATATACCATCATACTCAAATCCTTTGGAAGGAAGTATGATGGTATCATTCTCGACTTTATTTTTTTTTTGTAGGTCTATTTTAATAAGGGAGGAGTAGAAAATTTTTAGGGTGTTGGACTTAGCATTGTTTGTGCCAACGATCTTAGTAATAAGGGTAAAGATCGGTACAACAAGGTTCGAGTTATCACTTAAAAAAACATGGATCCCAAACAATTAGGAAATGATGTGGAAATTTCAATATCTAGAATGGTGATTAACATGTCTTAAAGTCGAAGTTGGGTTTCGGGGGCTAATTTAGGAGAACACAGAGTTTAGCGGGGTCTACTTATTGACTAACTCTCAAGGTAGGTATTAGCACTTAGTGTCTTCGTTGGGGGGGTCAAAGATGGAAAATGTATTAACTCATGGTGACAAATTTTATGCGAAAACCAAAATTGAAACGACTTACGTTTTTTGACGTTCTGGAGGTTGGGTCTGATTTTCAACCACAAAGGGAAAACAACAAGGGAAAGTGCTTTGGAAAAGTTGGTTTCCAAAAAGTGCAAGGAGGGGGATAAAAACTATAAGGAATTGGTTGGAAAGGGGAGGGAAAAAACAAGGTTATGCTACAAGGGGGTATAAAGGGAAAACAATTCCCCCTCTCATTTAAAAACACATGATTAAGAAATTGGTTTTTTGTTACTATATAAGCAAAAACCCAGTTTCTAACATTATTAAAATGTAATTTTTTGATTTTTTTTTAGTACGATTTTTGCAATTTATAGCACCCAAAAGGGCTCTTATAAGTCTTGTTGGTTTATATTAATTTTTGATCTTTATTAGCCATTTTGGGTACATTTTTTAAAAAAATTTTTATTTGTTTTGCTTTGAGAAAAATATATAAAAAAACCCTAGGGCCTCCTAGTGGACGTTATTAAAAAAAAATTGCAGCCCCAAAAATCAAAAACCCAACCCTATCCTTAAACCCCAAACCTCAAAAAAAAACCCGAAACCTATACAAAAGTGTTGCAAAATGGTTACTAATATTAGAGATGGA
>NW_026725071.1:0-4719 GCF_029784015.1 Lycium ferocissimum
AACCCCCCCCCGTAATTTAAACCCGTAGTTCTTGACCCCTTTAATATAGGTTGAGAAACTTTGGGGCGTATAGGGGACCCGAGAAAAACGAAAGGTATGTAAAGTTTACCCTTTTTTTCGGCATGTCCTAGATGGGTATGAAACGATATGGTTTTGGGTAACTCTAATCATGTTCCGAGCATGTTTATGATTCTTATTCACTTCTTGATATTAGAATTCTTAATGTAGTCGAGTCACCGGCCGAGTCTTCTATATGATCGATGGTAAACGATATATAAAAAGTTCCCTGTTTTAAAAGACTTCGTAACGAATAATGTCCTTAACTCTCATAAGCTATCTCGTATTAATTTGATACATGTCTATGATCCCCGAGGCTTTATTTGATATAGTTCATAATGACATTCAAAAGGTACTGGGTATGACTGTCATCCTGATACTCGAGCGTTGATTTGTCTACTATCTACCGAGTCCAAAAAGATGATTTATATGCATATGGTTGCTCACTACTCTCGCTTCGTACATACCGTTGTTACATCTTTCACCTAGTCCCGGCCGGGTATGTTATCGCGCACGCTCATTGCATTGTTCACCGCGTCCCTCACCAGAGCCGGTACGATATATATATGTTATGGTGTTACGCCGTGTTATGGTGTTATGTCAGCCGTGTTGCGGTTATGGCCGGATACGGAGTTATGCCGTGCTACGAGTGCGTCGTGTTCTCGGAGTATGGCGTGGTCACGACCCAACCCCGTAGGCCGTGACTAGTGCCCGAGCTGGACACTCGTATACACCCGATAACTATAATCGTTCACAACTAGCATAATAAAGAACTTATATATAGAAAGGCATGACGTCGTCTCAAAAATTGTAAGATATATATACATATCACAACAACTCCGTCTTCCGAGGAGTTACAACTTTTAACAAAAACATCGTATATAAGCCGGCAAGGCTATCATAATATGGGGGAACGACCCAGCCATACACGAGCCGACAAGGCTATCACTACGAATAGGAACGCCCCAAAACATAAGTCATACAGACACAACTGAACAAAGAAGAACTATACACAACCCACACATATGTCTACAGACCTCTAAGAGTATCAACAACAACATAGGGGACAGGCCCCGCCGTACCCCCGAATGAACACATATATACAATGAAAGGATCTATACCCAAAAGGCTAGGCTCCTCGGACAACGGAGCACTTCAAGTCACCAATGGGGAATCCCAAGTCAAGGATCACCAAAGCAAGAACTGCACTCGCTGGCAGTGGAAACGTACCGAAGAAAGGATCAAGACGAAATATGTACCGAGATATAAAGCATGAAATAAAGTGTCAGATTATAACCGAAATAAGAAGTAGCGTAAAATGAGTACAATAACCGTAATACCAAAATGCTTGCTTTTTGAAACACAAATCATGCATGTCAATATCATATATCATATCCGCCCATTACAGATTCCTTGGAATGTGGTCGCTGACCCCGTCTTTGGCGCCATAACACAAAGATACCTTAACATAGCATAACTCCGTATCACAAAGATAGCTCCGTATCAAAGATAAAGACCATAACATAGCATAACACCATAGCACAAGATAACCCCATAACATACGCATAACACCATAACACCATAGTATATATATATATATATATATATATATATATATATATATATATATATATATATATATATCGTATCCGGCCCGACGAGGGACTCGGTGAACAATGCAATGAAACTGCACGACAACATGCCCGGCCCTAGACTCGGTGAAAGATGTAACAACCGTATGCACGAGCAATAGTAGTGAGCAACCATATGCATATAAATCATCTTTTGAGACTCAATAGATAAGTAGACTAACCAACGTCGAGTATCGGACGACAAATATAACCAGACTCGAATGTCATTATGAACTATATCAAATAAAAGTCTCAGGGATCATAGACATGTATCAAGTTAATATGAGACAGCTTACAAAATTTATGATTATTAGTCAACATAGAGTTTTTTTTAGGAATAGAAACTTTCATGAATCATTTACTATCCAATCATATAGAAAGCTCGAGGGCAAAAGAGTCGACTTTTTGTAAGAATTCCCAATATCACAGTTGAATAATCATAATACATGCTCGGAACTTATGAATAGAATTACCCCAAAGCTCATATCGTTTCATACTTACATCTAGGACATGCCAAAAGAAAGAAAGGATAGCTTTTACATACCTTTAGCGTTTACTCGCAACACAACACATATACGTTGTCTCAACGGCACCAACCTATATTAAGACGTCAAGAACTACTAAGCTATTGTGAGATTCAAAACGTATTCTAACGTTAATAATTCCTTTCTAGATAATTAAACGACGTTTCCTTATTTTCACCAATTATATAACAACCAAGCCAACATCAATAATCATACTTTCAAGTACCAACCCGAGACTATTCAAACAAGACTCGAGAACACTTCGGATAAATTTCCAATATTCCAAACAGCCCACATTCATAACATTCCGATAACAATCCATACTTACACACATATTCAAGTTACTATTAATGATCCATATAGTCGTAACATTTTCATCTAAACATCCTTACAACAACAACCAACACACAATAGAATATATAATCTTCCAAGCTCAACAAGAAGAACAACAACACATAAAATTCTCACAACCTTTACCCATAACAACTCCAAATCCATTTCAATCCACGATTTCACATAATAACAATTTCATGTATTTTCTTACTTCCGACTTCGCCAATTCAATTTTTATAATTTCATTACAACTTTATTAACACAACTACACCATAAAATAGGAAAATCTACCACAATTTTCTGAGGAATTTCTACCTAATTGTTCAGCTTTCAAGTAATTTTTTTCTTCCGATTCAATATCCAATGTTTCTATCACCTCCTTGAACTTGTAAATCACCTGAATTAAATCAAAGCAAAAAAAAAAAAAAAATTTTTTTTTTTTAAAAACAAACACCATGGTCGACCATGAACAAGATGCCATGGTCGCTCTCCCTTCCTCTCTATACAAATGGAGAGCATCTCGGTCACACCCCGATCTTACTAGGTATGATGGGCACCCGACCCCATACTCGGGAGCCGAGCGAACCCGCTAACTCTCATTACACATATGAACTACACCGTTTTTTTTTTTACTAGCATTAACATAAATAGCACAACTACGGGGATATTGGCTAATAAGCTTTACTAACATACTATACAAATAGACGGGGACAATCAAGTACCAATAGCTACCGTACATAACCGTCTACGAGCCTCTAAAACATAGTACACATATATACATAGGAAGGGCCGAGTACCGCCGTGCCTTAATATATATACACAAAAGTAATACCAAGGGACCGAAAGGTTCCGAAAACAATCGAGCACCGCAAAAATGTCTCGAGAGAACTCCTGGATCAATCTCCGGCCATTCACACACCTCGCGCGGCATGAAACGCTAGCCGCCCACATGAAGGGGCGTCGTACGAATAGTGTACCGAGTATGTAAGACATGAAAAATAGAATAAACAAGAGCATAGATTACAAGTAACAATATCGTGGGGAGTCATGGACATATACTGAGATAAGAAAGTAACCTGTGCATAGAAACACCCCTTTCGGGCCGGATGCCATGCATGCTTGTTTTTCCTTTTTTAAAAAGAGAGTATTTCTTTTCATAGGCATAGAAAATAGAATTTATGTCATATCGTAGTATCATAGCATAGCATAGTATATCATAGTATCATAGCATAGCATAGTAGATCATAGTATCATAGCATAGCATAGTAGATCATAGTATCATAGCATAGCATAGTATATCATAGCACCGAACAGTGTCGGCTCGCCCACATAGTATAATTCCCGCGTCCGGGCATCCCGCGTCCTAGATATATCGTCGGGTACGGATACATGCACCGTGAGTAACCCAACAATATAGCGTCCGTCCTTTTTCCCGCCCCCCCAAATACATTTTTAAACATATATATATATATATATACCATAGCATGCAGGGGAGCCCAAGAAAATCATGTGTCCATCGGAGACGTAAGGCTTCCGGAACCTCCGATTATATTATAGAATAATTAAGTGGCGTTTATCTCACCTTGAAGGATGATTAATATAAGGCGAGACTATTAGTGAGTGCAATATCATGAGAAAGTATAACATAGGATCATAGGTGTTATATCTCGTATTTCATGCGTATTCGGAAAAATTGGAAACAAGTTGGAATGGTAGGAATTAAGGGTTCCAATTGATTTTAATTACGTGCATGATGTTTAAGGAAAATATTGACGCGGGAATATTAAGGAAGGTTAAGGACATTGTAATGAATTGATCTGTTTCAGCCTCATAAGTCGGTTATGGAAAACTTAGACGCGGAAATATCAAAGGGAATAAGGGTAAAATTGGAATGCTCGAAAAAATGGTTTTATGAATTACCAAAAATATGGGCTAAGTAGTTGGGTAAGTGGAAAAAAAATAAGAAGTCAAGGCCCAACCCATGAAGGGTGGCCGGCCATGCAACAAAAAAAAAAGGACAAAAATTTAATTGAAGTCACGTGTATGGTCATGTGACAAGCTAATTATATAAAGGGATAAGGCTTGTTAATTTTCTAGAAATTTCAAGACAAGTTGAGAGAAGGTGAAAACAAGAAAAATTTGCAAGAACAACATAAGGGCCCCCCCTTCGAAAA
>NW_026725072.1:0-4816 GCF_029784015.1 Lycium ferocissimum
ACGGGTCTCGCATGCTCGACGGACCGTCAGGCGGCGTAAACGATCCCGCCCCCATCTATGGCCGCCGGGAAAGCGATGGCCCGGACATGTCGACGGCGCAACCCGCTCGTCAAACCGGGACGTTTTGCCTTTTGGCTTCAATAAAAATGGTGGTCCAGACCCTATTTAAATTTTTTCCCTCCTTAAAAATTAAAAGCCTAAATTTCTCTCCAATTTTTTTCATCATATTAGTGAAGATTTGACAAGACCGCCCCGAAAAACCCCGGGTGGTGAAGAGGAAGGTTCTTCTTTTCTTTTGGTGTGGGGGGGGATTTGGGGGAGTGATCGGGGATTCGACCCCTCAAGGGTTTGTACATGATTTCAACCCCATATTTAAGTTGGTTATCAAAGTTTGGATGTTAAGGAAGAGAAGGTTTTTGGAAAGTGTTAATTAAAGAGCAATGTAATGATAGGGGGTTGTTTTAAGAGATTTTGGGAAACGGGTTTACGTATTTTTTGATATATATATATATATATATATATATATATATATATATATGGGTGTGTTATCTTGAAAATGTGAGTTTGAGTCGATGGGATCGAATGAAAGTTGGAAAGTTGTAAGCTTAAAAGGGAAATTATTGTCATAGTCCTTGAGCTTTATACGCTTTGAGGATGGCGGTTTAAGAAATACTAATTAACCCCTATGTTATCTTAATTGTCTTAATTCGAGGTGAAGTTGGGGGTTGTTTTAAAGGGATGTTAAGGCTAACCCCCTTTCATGATCCCATAATATGATCCAAAAAGCGAGTAAGCGAGATTCCCTAACCCCACTTAAAATATTGGAGTATTGTTTTTATGTTCATTTTGTCACGACCCGACTAGGTATCACGAGGGGTACTCGGAGTCGATTTACCGAGCACCGTTTCATATCGCTAGTCATTATACTTATTCCCCGCATTTATCTATTACTCTCACACTTCTAGTCATAAGGAAAACCACTTTCAATTTCAAGCATATCTACATTTATATTAAAAAGCTCTTCCTATCAAAATAATATATATACCGAGGAAACCCGCAAATCATATTACCCACACATACGTATCTACGAGACTCTACTAGAGTACTAGACAAAAGGGACGGGGGACCCCGAAAATAATATCTCAAAATAGCACCTTCGAGTAATGGAGTGCCCCGAAAACCCCACCGAAAAATTAGGGGTCCGCCGATCCCCTTTCTTTAGTTTTAAAACAGTCCAAAAAAAAAGGACGTCGAAACATTGTACCGAGTATGTAAGGCATAAACAAAATGATATATCAATGAAACCGGAAGACATCAAGAAAGGAACAACCCGTAATTGATCGACATTTAAGAATGAAATAATGCTTTAACTTACTTCATAAACATCATCATATCATGTATGCATATAGTAAAAAGCCGCCCAAAAGGGGGGGCAGGGCGCGATCATCATTACCCACGCCGTCCTCCCGCGTCCGGGGTAACCATTTCATACCGCCCACTAGGGGGCCCCCCCCTGCCGTTTTGGACATGGTGTATACGCCGCCCGCCTTAGCTATTTTCCGGGGGTTTATAGGGCGTTGTAATATCATCATCAGTACTCATCATAAGACGCATAAACTCAAAGACAACTATACTTTATGGGGTAAAGGTCGTGAACCCGGTTTTCCCCATTAGGGGATTTTCCCATAAGTTTTCCATTTCATTTTTAAAGGAATTAGCATAAAAGGAGGTAGCAAAAAAGAACATATCAATTAATTATAATTAGGATCATTAGTTTAAACATCATATCACGAACCTTAGAATCTTTAGACTTAAGCTCATCATCATCATTATCATCCCCATAACGTATCTCTTATTTTTACCCCAACGGGGTTCTTCATGAACATAGACTCAAAATTTTTATTTAATGTAAAAAGGGCCCGGGGGAGAATAAGGGGAAAATCATGTCGTAAGATTATGCCTTAAAAAGGGAAGGGACTAGCCTCACATACCTTTTCATTTAGCTACTCTATCACTGAACTTTCCCCCAATATTCACGTTTCTACCTTCAAAAAGGGGTTCTAAAATATTAGATAATCGATAACGTAAACACGTTGAATTTCCCAGAAAAAATTTTAAAAAAGTTTTCCTTTGTTTATAAAATTTTTTCCCCCATATCATATATCAACTCCCAATCACCAATGATAAATTCATAATATTTTAATCAAAAACCTTTTGTCATTTTCTTTTATTCCCCAAACCCCACAATTCCCCCTAAAAGGTCATCTATAATCATGATCATAATACATCATTACATTCATCCTCATCTAATGTTTCTCCCATGTTCTTAACATCATTCAAAAATTTTAATTATAATTTAAAAACATATCAAGAAACGTGATTCATATTAATCTACTACTCAACAATGTCACTATTCTCAGTTTGTAACCCATTTTCTACTTCCTTCCATAATCAAGTCTTTCAACCCCCTCAATACTTTAAACAACAGGGAATGATCATAAAATTTAAAGTTGTTTTGGAGGGGAATGATTTTTCGAGAGCAATACTCCACTAAAAACCCTAGTTCCACTTCCAAAGGGATTTCTTGTTTTGGAGAACCCTAGTAAGTTTCTTGCACTTGATTCACTTAAATTTATGATAAAAACCCTTTTGATTTTTCCGTATTCTTGAAGATGAAATGAGAACCCCAGAATTTTTGAGAAAATTTGGAGAAGTAAAAAGGGAATTTAAAAATAAGAGGGGAACATGTATTTATACTTGAACTTATTAAAATTCGTGGGGTATTATTCAATTCACTTATATGGTCCGTATAACAGGTGGTCCGTATAAGTGTCCGGGGTTCACATCGGGAAAATATCTTCCCGGGGGTGTTATTTTGGACCCTTATACGGACCGTATGCGGTCGTATAACCCCATTTCTCGAAACTAAATTTTTCCGTCGTTCGTTTGATTCCAATCCTTAGGAACCTTTTGACACTTGTTTAACACTTCATTACTAATCTAAGGAAAAATTATAACCCTTCCTTAAGACATCCTTATGTCAACCCTTAGCCCCGGTACTTTATGGAACCCCTTCCAAAACACAACATATGCTTTGGGTCTCTCCCTTTAAAACTTTCTCCTTTTACTTCCAACGTTTCTTGAAAAATTAAATCGTTAAACAACCTTTCTTACTTATTGAAACATCATATACTCCTTACCCCCCATTAGCCTATTCACAAAAAAAACAACATGAAATTTTTCGAGGGGTAACATCCTTCCCCCCCTTTAAAAAAAACCCAAAATCCCGAATGCAAGTTCCCAGTTCTACAAAATTTCGCCGAGTTTCCCCCCTAATATGGCTCTATCACCCCGTTTCCCAAAAATTTCCCCTAATAAAAATGCCTCACGGGGCCACAACACAATAGCAATATTTTTTTAAACCCCAAACCCAAAAAAGCACGAAAAGAAAGCATAAAATACCTCAAATGTTGGTGTTTCATTTAATATCTTCCGGGTTAAAATAAGGTGGGTACTTGGGCTTCATATTTCCTTCCGCTTTTTCAAGTCATTTCTTCTCTTTTTATTCCTCCAAAGACTTTGACCGGCACTTCTTTATTTCTAAGTCTCCGTACTTGGGCCCCTCTAGTATAGTAAAGGGACCTCTTCATAGGTTCTTTTTTTGTCACTTAACATCATCTACCGCATGATCCTAGTAAGGGTCTCCAACACATTTTCGAAGAAAAGACAGGAAAACCGGATGGACCGATTCAAGTTCTAAGGGGGTCCAACCCTAAGCTACTTGGGGCCCCCCCCATGGGCAATCTTTTAAAAAAGGGCCAAAGTATCGAGGACTCAATTTTCCTTTCTTACCAAATCTCATCACCCCTTTTATCGTTGATACCTTCAAAAATACCCCAATCATCAACTTGAAAAATTTCCCAAATCTCAATCCCGTTGTCCGTATAGGGCCTTTCGACTTTGGGCCCTCAACAATCGATCCTTTGACACCCGGGCTTATCCACCCCATCAATTTCGGGGCCTATTAATTGGGCTCCCCGACTTCAAACCATCCAATTGGGGGTCTACACCTTCTTCCTAAGAGCTTTATAGGGGCCATTTGAATAACCGGGGAAAAGGGTAGCTCTGTTGTAGCAAACCCAAGGTCCCCAAAGTGCTAGGCTTGCCCGCCCCCGGTGGAAAAGTCGTGCTAAGCTTTACCCAGACCCAAAAACCCTTTTGGGGAAAAACTTCTAGAATTTGGGGTAAATTGTTTCCCCCTTTTTTTTGATAATAGTTTTCGGATTGTCACACCCTAACAATGGTAAAATACCCGGGGGACCCGACCACCCAGCCCAGCGAACCCTTAGACATTCGGGTTATCAAAACCCGTTTTCCCAAAAAATTTTTTAAAAATGAAACTTTTCTAAATAGAAACATTTTCTTTATAACGATTATGAAAAATTTCAATCAAATAAGTACTTTAAAAAACCCCCTTTAAATCATCTAAAATAATTTCTCTTTTTTAAAAATTTACAAATGACTCAACTAACATCACTTTTTTTCAAATCTCGAAAAAACATACCACAGGGCAATCTTCGGGTCTCTAAGAAAGGGAAACCCAAAATTAATGAGTTTACGGGGGCCCCGACATACCTATAACCCCTACATATCCATACATGACCAAAAAAAACCCCAAAGAGGTGGAACTTGCCAATCCCAAACGTATTCCCAAACATCCTAGCTACCACCCCTTTAACCCCGCCAAACCGGGTCATGGGACAAAATTCCGGGGCCCCCTTTCAAAAGGACCCCTTCCCGGATAATGTACCGAGTA
>NW_026725073.1:0-5114 GCF_029784015.1 Lycium ferocissimum
TGGGCAACCAGTCACTTTTTCTCGAAATTCATAATCTTAGTTACGCCGGGAATGACTGTAAGTTCGATAGGTGTCACTAAAAAACTAGATGGTATCTACACCCCTTTGAGTTTATTTTGTGAGTATTAAGATACGAAGTAAGTCTACCTCGAAGGTTTAGCGGTATCACTCTTCCACTCTCTGTGGGTTCGCCAGAATTTCAAGCCTAACTATTTTGACAATCCGGAAGTTTCGTACACTTAGGAAGACAATCTATCCCGTAATCACATCAAAGTTCACCATTTCTAATTCAAACATAAATCGGCGGTAGTCTCGTCCCTTAACTACAACTACACGAGTTTGTATAGACTATTGAAGAAATAACGAGACAACGGTATTCGTAGAAAAAGAGTTCTAACAATTGTTCGGGCTCCGCACAAAAATCAAGGGCACAATACGAGTCATCTAAGAAATATTGACCGGATCAATCACAACCACGCATCAAGAGGACAAATAGTTAGAATACCTACCTCGAAACATCAACAATCACACCCTACAATCACCACCAAACAAATACTACAGAATTCCAAGCTACTACCTTCCCGTCACGTCAAAGTGTACATCGACAACATGCACACTTCGTAGCACCATCGAACGCTAGGTTAGAAGCGCAAGCACGAATTAACTCTATCTCCACAAGGCACGAATTAAAGAACATGTCAAAACGATCCTAAGGAGAAGGTCGGGCTCTATAGCATAATCTAGAATCAAGAAGAGTAAGAATCACCTAAAATGTCCCAATAGTCACGTATCCATACGGTGGCGATCGCGTGAATAGGACTCCGCTGGAACAAGCTCCATAGACAATTTCTAGGACACTTCTAAACCTAAGCTCTGATACCAAGCTTGTCACGCCCCAAAACCCACCCTAAATGTGACCAGCATCCGACGTCATGAACAACATCAGAAGAACCTTATAATTCAATAATGTCAAGCCTTTTTTTTTATAATATTTCATTATTAAATTAAATAAGAGATAAATACCTAAATAAAATTTAAGATCACAATTATGAAACAAAATCAATGGAAGTCTAATATAAATGAATAGTTATGAATGTGGAAAACGCCTCAAAAAGTCATAGGAGACTTCAACATCTACCCACTTATCTATGGAGCTTCTAAGAAAAATAAACTAACTCAGGACACAGCCTGAAACTACTAAGGAGTAATATTTGGCTCAATGAAAACCCACAAACAAATGTGTGGGCTCACCAACAATCTGAAAAGCAGCAAGTACTCATAACCCGTGAGATCTGTCTATACCTGCTCTTCTTGAGGACAAGCTTTGCGGGTGTCTGATTGATTTCGGTGGTCATTGGGACCACTTTTTACCATTGGCGGAGTTCGCTTACAATAATAGTTATCATCCGAGTATTGATATGGCTCCATTTGAGGCACTTTATGGCAGGAAGTGTAGATCACCTATTGGGTGCTTTGATGCGTTCGAAGTAAGACCTTAGGGCACTGATATGTTGAGAGTGTCTCTAGATAAGGTCAAGGTGATTCAAGAAAAGCTCTTAGCGACTCAAAGTAGGCGAGAAGGGTATACGGATCAAAGGTCCGAGATCTTGAGTTTATGGTGGGGGAACAAGTATTGTTGAAAGTCTCACCCATGAAGGGTGTGATGAGATTTGGAAATAAAGGTAAGCTTAGTCCTAGATATATTGGCCCGTTTGAGATTCTGGATCGTATTGGGGAGGTAACGTATGAGTTAGCTTTACTCCCACGTTTATTCGGTGTCCATCTGGTGTTTTATGTCTATCTTTGAAAAGGTATTATGGTGATGGGTCTGTATCATTCGTTGGGATTCGGTTATTACACCAATATTTTCGAAGAATACTTATCAAATTTGAAACATGAGTACGTTGAGTTATGGTTAAGTAAAATCACTTTGAAATATAAGAAAGCATGATTAAGTATATTTAATGAGTGAAGGATGTATATAAGGTATACCGGAAGGTTTTATAAGGAAATGAGCGGAAGAAATGAAGTAGTACGACTTTGGAGAAAGGATGGGTAATGTTTTGTGTGAAAATTCTGGTCCAACTTAGGGGACGAATATCTCTTAGCATATGAAGTGTTTTAAGGTGAAACAAAAAGCCTAAAATGAAGTTCGTCGAGTCTAGTTTCCAATGCAATAAATAGATCATCGATAGGAGATCGTAGTGAGAGAATTATAGAACGTTACAAGTTCAGTGACCGAGAGCGAACGCGTGCTACGATCTTGCTACAGTAAATTACTACAGTGACCCCGCCCGAATTTGACCCTATATAAAGGGTAAAAACCCCTTTTTTCACCAGATTTGCCTAGAAAATTGAAGAGAGAGAGAGATCACAAAGTAAGCAATTTTCAACAACGGAGTATTAATCGAGCTCGGATAAACGCATGGATGTGATTCTAGTATGGTTTTGTGGTGAATTCAAGGTGGATGTTGAAGATATCACTGTTTTAACAATAATAAGGTATGAATCTCCTATTATTAATGTTAATTTTGGTTTATTTACGGAGATAGAGTCGTTAAATAATTGTATAGCAAGTTGGTTGGTTGTGAAAATTGAAAAACATCGTGTGGGATGCTTTTTGGTACATATTGGTGTTTAAAATGATGTTATTGTCATTGTTGTTGTTGTTGGTTCTTTGAATTATAATTTCGGGCTAGGCATATAAACGGGGAGATGCGGCCGAAATTTCGGTAGAAAGGCCTAGTTTGAGGGCTTAAGATAGGCCTATGAAGATGGTGCAGCAATAGTAAAAAATTTCTTGAATATAGATTTACGAGCCTGGGAGGAATAGTTATAGTTAAAGTTAAGGCGACCAAAAAGGTATGTTACGGCTCGTCCCTTTCTTTCAAAGGCATGATTCCTATGTTACGATTTCATAAATGCTTCCATAACTTCTTTGTTTTCAAAAGTTAGAAGTCTATGATTCCAAAAGGCATGATTCCTTTCCCGATAACCCATAAACGTTTTCCAAAATGTCCGTATTCTTCCAAAACGAGGTTTATGATTTTGTAAGCTCTTATGACAACAATGATGGGACATGTTTTTATCATGATGACAATGATGCCAAATATGAGAATATTTTCTATGATGACTATTATGAGAACGATTTCATGTTTAAAGGTTCCAAGTTATGATTTCAATGACGATATAAGAATGTTGAGCTATTTACGGATTTCTCAATTCTATTCATGGATGTGACTATTTTTTTAAAGATTCCAAAGTATATGAATTGATGCCTTATAAGTTATGACCTTATTCTATGTTTTCCCTTGAGGTTATTTTTCATTGATAGTCTCACCTTATAATAATTGTTCCTTCAAGGTGAGACAAAGCGACCATGATTATTCCATAATATAATCGGAGGTTATCGACCTTACGTCACTCCGAGTAAATTTATAACTTTCCTTGGGCTCTCCTGCATCTTGCTTAGATGATATATGTATATGATATATATATATATATATATATATATATATATATATATATATGTATGTATGTATGTATATGGGGAATATGGGAAAAAGGGCGTTATATATATATATATATATATATATATATGTGTGTGTGTGTGTGTGTGTGTGTGTGTGTGTGTGTGTGTTACGCCTCGAAAATTTTCCCGTACTTGAGTGATGAGTAGGACCATGAAGAGTTGAGTGTGTGGTGTTTAGATAGGTCGGGGATGGCTAAATATGAACTGCGGAAATCATAAAGTTGCGGAGAGTCTTTCGGCCGATGTGGTCGTATATGTAGCCTACTATACGACCCGTAAAGTGATTTACGGACCGTATAGTGCGGTCGTCCTCCGGCTGTTGAAAATCTCAACTTTCTGTCAAACTATGAAATGGTTAAAACGACGCAAGACGGACCGTAAAAAAGGCATGTTTCACGGACCGTAAATCAGGTCGTAAAGTGCCGACCATGTTCCAGAGAATTCATTAAACACCAATGTTGGAGTTATTAAGGGGACTTAGGCATCATTTTAATTCATTCTTTCATAAGAGACTTCTAGAACTCTCTAATAATTTCCTCCACAAGAAAACGATGCAAGATTTGAGAGAATCGGGCCATTAAAGTTTTGTCAAAGTCAAGAAATTCCAACGGTGGAACTAGGGTTTGGCTAATTGAAGTATTTCAACTTAAGACTTGTTTAACCATACCATCCAAGGTAAGTTTCATGAACTTTACATGCCATTTGAAGTATTATTGAGTTAAGATTCATGGATTGTTGGTACAACAAAGTTATTAAATGAATGAATAATGTCATTAGTGATTTAGATTGCATCATGAATGTGTTGAATACAAATAGGTTGTAAATGACCTATCCATTGGATACGAAAGAATACGATATTATGATGATTATTATGAATGTGAATGGGAGTTGATATGATGATTATATGGAATGTTGGGAGTTGATATGGAATATGGAAAGTAGTTTAAACAAAGGAAACGATTTTGTCCGATTTTCTTTAGCCTTAAGAAGTGCGTCCTTGTAATTGATTAGCTAATGACGATGCGAACCCTCTTGAAGGTAAAGACGCAAGCGTTAAAGGAGGACGAGC
The DNA here is from genome assembly GCF_029784015.1 of Lycium ferocissimum. NCBI lineage: Eukaryota > Viridiplantae > Streptophyta > Magnoliopsida > Solanales > Solanaceae > Lycium > Lycium ferocissimum. The sequence continues at coordinate 4,602 of NW_026725073.1, forward strand.
AAGTTGCAAGTAATTAAACGACAAAGGTATGTGAGGCATTACCCCTTCTTCTAAGGCATGAATCTTATGCATGATTTTCCTCTTCCTTCATGAATCTCCTACGTTTCTAGAGATGAAAAGTCTAAGTCCATGAATGACGAGACGGGACAAGAAATATGCTATGAATGCGATAACGACTCTAGAGACCAAGATATGATGTTCTTACGAAATCAATGATGATGATCATGATCCATTGGCCTTCCTTCTTATATGTACTCACCTTAAATTGTAAATTCCTCCAAGGTGAGATATGATGCTTATGCTTATTCCATAACATGGCCGGGGGTTTACGACCTTAGGTCACCCAGAGCATAAACATAGCCGCTCTTAAGCGTAACGCATGTATATGTATATGTAACTAGGGATGCTAAACTATGGTAACATTGTGATAAGCCACGATATGTCTACGAAATGAATGTTAATGATGACAAGTATATATGAATTGCATGGTATGTGTTATAATATGATTCCACC
>NW_026725074.1:0-4473 GCF_029784015.1 Lycium ferocissimum
GTGTGCTATGGCCTCGGCTGTTGGGTCCCTATGGCCTCGGCTTTTGCAGTGAGCTATTTTTAAAAAACGACCCGGGGGGGTCGTTTTTTTATTTTTTTCCTTACTACTTATTTTTCATTATCATTACTTTTATCCCCGAAGAAACCTGATTTTTTTTCTTAAAGGCGGCATCCCCAAAGGGGCCGTCTTTATTATTATGGGAAGCGGCCATGCCCAAATTTTACCCCGCTTTTTTCGAAGCAGGTTTGACGTGTACCTCTGTAGTAATGAGATGTTTTGAAAGGCCAAAGAGGAAATACGTCCGAAAAAAAGGGTGAATTACGATCTCGTAAGTCGTAATGGGAAAGAATATTTTGAAACAGGGAACATGGCCTTATTGTGTAATGGATAAATATCATGTATGGAGAATTTGGAATAGGGATTGAGCAAATTGAAGAAAATAAGTTCGACGAAAATTTGAGAAACGGGGGGCCGTTTTATTTAAACTTTGGGGCGCATTCTCATAGTTTTGTGGATTTTTAAATGGTTCAAAGTCCTAAAATGAAGTTTCGAGTCTATTTTGTAATGAAACCCAAACCCGTTCTTGATAGGACATCGGAGTAGAGAATTATAACGTTAAACGGGCTGTCGACGCGAAACGTATTCCCGCGGCCCCGCTAGGGTCGCTCGGTCCGCTACGTTTCCCCGTCGTGTACGATAAAAAAAGGATCCTTTTTAAAGGGGATAAAATTTCTTTTCTTTTACCAAAGCCCCAAAAATTTCAAAAAAATTCGAAAAAAAAAAAAGGGAAAAAAAATTCCCCAAAGCCTTAACTTGATTTAAAGAATCATAATTCCTTGTTTTTCAAGTTCGAGATTTTTACGAATTATAATTATTTTGGTAAGAAACTATCTTTGGTGGAAAGGGGGAATTTATTGGAAAAAGGTAAAATTTTTTCTTTTCATGGTTATGGATGATTTGTAAATGTTATAGTATGTGGAAATGAAGGGAAACCCCAGAAATATGTATGTATGTGTGGGCCGTGGGTTTGCATGGTTAGTCGTGGGTGTTATGTTGCATGGAAAGAAAGTGGATTAATTCTATGTAGTCGTTAGTTGTTTTGTAATGTTGGAAAAGAATAAGTTCATAAAAGTTGTGGGTTTGGGGTTGGGATGGCCGAATATGGGTGGTGTTGTTTGTAAAAAAGAATGAACAAATTTTATTTTTTAAACTTGGTTGTTTTTTATGGATTTTATGGTGAAAATGATATTTAATGATCCAATTTGAAGTAAAGAACATTATCTGCTTTAAGAAATGTAAATTTTAGTGTAGTTTTGTATTTGTAAAATTAATGTTTTTAAAAGTATAGATTGTTAGTATGGTTTATAAATTTTGGGAAGAAAAGAAATGGTTGTTGATATTTCCTTGGTTTGGAAAGGGTTTTGGGTTGCCTTATATTTTGGTTGGGTTGTTTTGAATATTGTGGGATTTTGGGGTTTTTTAAAACCGTGTTGGAATGATTATGGATTGGTATTTGAATATGCAATCTTTGATACTAGTTTGAATTTTAAAAAGTCGAATTGAATTCCCCGGAATTTGTCATTTCATAAAAAAGATTATTAATGTTAGAATGTTTTTGGGAATTGCTTGTGGATGTTGTTGGGTGGTTTGGTATTGTTGTTGAAGTTTTGGGCCCAGTTAAATTCTCGGGGGCTCAAGTTAGGGGGAAGTCGCAGTGAGAAAAAATAATGGTTTGGAATTGGTTCTTTGCACGTTATAATGTTCGTCCCTATATTTATTGAATTTTGACGCCGAGGTTGAGTTTGGATTAGCCTAGGAAAGGCAAACCCGGGTATTAAACTTCCCTTCTCTTCTTTTTCATGTCTTGGGAATTTAAAGGTATAACATGATATGTACCTGGGGGAAAATTTCCCTTGTAAATCTGAAATATTTGTAAATCGATTTTTTGTCTTTTTGGCATCCTTGTTATTTTTGGTGGTTTTTGTCTTGATTGGTTGAGTTTGGGAAAGTTGTGTAAGCAATTGTATAAGTTCCTTGATGTTCGTATCTTTAAAGGGAGTTATGACCCTTATGTCTTTTGGGGTTAAACTTTTAAAGGGTTTTTAAAAATCTTGTTTTAAAAAAACTCGTTCTAAAACGACCAAATACGAACGTCCGCTTTGCCGACCTCGAAACGCCCCCAAAAAATAATATGTGTTCATAAGACATCATTCTCCCCACCCCCAGTCGGGCTCGGACGGGGGTCGGGCCCCCCCGTGGGGCCCCGGGGGTTTCATGCTACCTTTATGGATTTTTGAAAAAATTAATATTTTCTTCATTATGACTATTTATTTATGTATTTGTCGAGTTGGAAATAAGGATTTTATGCCCATGATTTTGGTAAAAATTGTGGTTTCTAAAACGGTTTGACTGTTCCCCGAAAACGGAAAAAAACTTGTTTTGACTATGGTTTTGTTTTCAAAAAAAAAGGGTTCGTTGATCATTCGGTTGGTGCGTGATGTCGTATCGTGTGGTCACACGATCGTTTGCGTTCGTTTCCCCTTTCCCCGGGGTCCGGGCCGGTATATGATCGTGCGCCTATGATATATTCGAAGTTATCGTTTACGGTTCCCGAACCTCCCTAGGGCCGGGTTGTTTTGAAAATTATCTTTTTTTGGCTTATGATGTGTTTGTGATGTGTTGTGTTGGGGGTACGGGGTTTGAAATCTTCGGAGTTATTTTTGTTGTGGCGCCGGGTAGGGTGGCGACCACGTTCGTCGCCCGGGGCCCATGGCCGCTTTGATATGTGATGATGTGTGATGAGTTTTTTCTCCGATGATGGTTTGATACGATGATGGGGTCCCCGGTTCTTTTCATTCCATATGGGGTTCGATGGGGCGGTATGAGTTCAGATTTGTGTGTCGGATGTAATACTTAGATAGTTGTGTTATTACGACTTCCTTTTTGTACTTCCCCTTTTGTTTACCTCGTTTGATGTATGCTATGCTTTACATGCTCGGTACAATTTAAACGACCCCCTTTCTTCGGGGGCCCTTTCATGCCACGCTCCCCCGGATGAGTCGGTGATGCTGCGAGAAGATTCCCGGGTTTGGGTTGGGGACTCTTTCCTCCGAATCGCCGAGTCGAGTGCTTTGTATGGTGTTGAAGTTATGATAGAGACTTTGCGGACGATTAGTGTTTATATGTCGGTCTTTGTAGCGGCTACGTAAGGGTGTGTTTTATGTATTATGTTCCGAGTTTTTGGGGGGGGCTATATCGTTTTTTTTCCTTATATTGGATTTTATTTGGTTTGAAAAAAAAAAAACGAGGCTGTTTGTTTTGAAAAATTTTCATTACGTGTGTATCTATGTTTTGTGGGCCCGGTATGGGTATGAGTGTTACGTTGTCGGGGGGTTCGCTCGGCCAAGGGGTCGGGTGCCGTCCCCCCGGATGGGGGTGTGACACCAAAGGGGGTTTCGTTGTTTTTGCCGGTGGCCCCGGGGGGCCTCTTTATTACTACGGGGGGCGGCCGTCGAAGGACTATTTCATTGAATGTCGGAAGCGACGCGGGGTTGATTGCATCCTTTACTTAAGATGTGTGTGTTCTTTGCTTTTCATTAGGGATTACATGGACCAAAGTATATATATATATATTTATCTTGGCAAGAAAATAAATTTGATTTCGTTTTTCTTCTCTTTTAAAATTTAAAAATTTCGGTTATTATTGGTCACCCCAAATTCGGTACTTCTTTGGGCCCCCCTTTCGGTGCGTTTCATCCCAGGGGTACCCCGGGGGGCAGGCACCAAAAAGGGGGTTTTTTCCCCGGCGGTTTGGAGCTCATTGGTTGGGTGTTGCCGGGTCGGTACTTATGTCATGGTATTTGTACATCCTAGAGACTTTGCGGACGTTTTCCCGTGGATAGGGTGTCGTGGAGCGCGAATGGGTTATAGATGCTAAAGAGTGTGTATTTTCAGATGTTGTCGGTTGGTAAAAATTAGGATTGGGAAAAGTTTTCCTAATCGCAAGACGGTGATCTCTATTTTGAAAAGTTTCAAGTTTCTTAAATTTTTTTTTAAATGGCGGGTTTTTAAAACGCGAATGTCTGGGTTCGCTGACTGGGGAGAGTGGGGGCCCTCCCCCCTATAAGGTGGGGGTTAAAAGTGGTATAAACGGGGTTTTCCCGGGGTTAGCAAACGTGTCCCGGGGATCCTTTTTTGGGGGGGCGGCCCCTTTATAGGGAGGCTACGGGGCATCAGGGATTGTTGACCTTTTTACCCCCGATGTCGATTAGCCGGTCATGGACATGAAGTCCCCTTTTACTAACCTTTTATTTTGCTAAAAAACGACGTCAAAAAGCGACCATGACGCCGGGTTTCAAATACGGTGGTAAACAAAGGTGGGGCGAGGCATGTTGGATGAGGTAAGAATATTGAAGTATTTGGAATGTAAGTCGGGAGAATGGAAGTGAAGGTGAACATTAAGAATCAAAAAGG
>NW_026725075.1:0-15379 GCF_029784015.1 Lycium ferocissimum
CCGTGACTTGTGTCCCAATGACACTTATACGTACCCGACACTTAACCAAAGATACTAACTCGCTTTAATCATAGATAATCACATATAGCCTTAGATTAGCGCATAATAGTCAATAGGTGTCACAAAAGCCGTCGAGGCTGTCATAATGTACATAGCGTATCAAAATGCGCATATGCAGCCGACAGCAGTTACACGCTTACGACAAGACCGCCCAAACATATATCACACACATACATAACCGTATGTGCGCAACCATAACCCACATACATGTCTACGTACTTAAACAGTAACAAGATATCACATGACGGGACGGGTGGTCCCGTCATACCCCCGAATGAATATATACATATGCAATGGAAAAGTATATATACCAAAATATAGGCTTCGGATAGGTGAGCACTCCCCGTGATACAGCAAGAATAGTGTGTCCTAAGTGGGTGGATCACCAAGCTACAAAAATAGCAAAATTTCCATTATTTAAAAACATAAATCGCGGCATGAAACGATGGTCGCCCCCGAAGAAAAGTGGGCCATACCACAACATTCGAATATGTAACTCGAGTATGTAAAGCAAGGACTATAGTAACAAGAATCGTAATCAAACGTGAATATACAAAATAAGTACAATAGAGCGAACATAGGGAGTTAAGAGTCCTTCCCGAAGGTCACTCAGAACGAACATAGAAAAGTCGCGGGATCCACGGACGGGTGTCAACCCCATCCGAGCCCGCTTATGGAGATTAGGGAATGTTATGCCTTATGGAATCCCCGACGTAAGTTTCGGGCGATCCGAGCTCGTCTACGAAAGTTACGAGCGTTCGTAGTTTCGGAATCTTTTAAGAGCAAAATACTTTACTTAGCTTTTAAAATTCAACCATATGAAAACATAAGTGTCTTAACTTGACCATATTAAGAGAGTAAGTCTATGGAGGCCAATAAAAGTCATATGCAAGCTCGGATCGTAAGAGTGGAGTTCCCTCGGGATTCATTTCATAGCCTACTTAACACTAGGACATGCCAAAAGAACGAAAGATTAGGCTTCACATACCTTGTCCGCTCTTAAGCTAAGTCAAGCCTCAAGTCTCGGGCACTCCAAGATCTACATAACGCCAATATACCAAACATTAGCCATAAGCATTTAGGCATCCAATTCCAAACGAACATTAAATTCGACGTAAATTTCGCAAAGATTTCCCCCGTAAATACAACACCCCGAGAATTCAACTCGCCAAATTCAACAACAACCAAACCAACAACCAAACCACAACATCAATAATCAATTCACAATGCATTCTAACATTAATAGCTCTTTCTACATAATTTCAACAACATCCAAACATTCTGATATACTCACTTCAACTATTTACATTCAAACTAGTATTAACGTTTATACATTCGATTACTAATCCAAAACCATTCAAGAAATATTCGAGAACGTTTTAAACGATTCACACAATTTTCCAAACAACCCAAACCACACTCCAACTTACCCGGATTCCTCCCCAAACTCGAGAACACTACTCCCCTATTTCTTTCTCTCAAATTTATGAATTACACCAATAAATCCACACATTAACAATATCACTTCCATAACTACAAAATTTACATAAAATTCACATTAACTTCCAAATCAACCTATAACCAACACAACATCACTTTGAGTCGTTAAACTTGCATTTTTCATCATAGAATCCATAACGACGACAACAAAAATACTAACGACAATTCGTTCATTCTCAATCCACACAAAGGGGGGCCATTCGGCCAACACCCAACACACACCTAAAGATGATTTTCATTCTTTTCTTCACACTACAACAATCAAAACATGCTAACTAGAATTAATCCACTACTCTTAGAACAACACACACATGCACGCTATACCCCATATACACGGCCCAACTTCAACTTAGTTTCTATCATGAATTTCTTCCTTTTTAGCATGCTACAACACATATAAACCATGTATAACACATAAAACAAGATTAAAACTCACCTTCCTCCTTCAACTTCTCAACTTGTCTAAAGTGGTGGATAGAGAAAACGAGCAATCTAACGCTTCCAACGACACTTCCACGTTAACAAGCTCCCTTCAATTAGCAAGTTTGCTTGAAGAAATTATTTTTTTGATGGCTTAAAATTGGTCTTGAATTTCCAAGGGGTGGCCGAATACCCCTTGTTTTCTCCTCCAAGTTTTTTCTTGATTTTTCTAGAATGAAAGTGAGGAAGATGACTTATTAGTCATCTTTTAAATTGCCACATTTTAACCTTCCATGTGGCCATGGCCCACACCAAGGTGGCCGGCCATGGTGCTTTATTTTCTTTTCTTTTTTTTGACTTTTCCACTTTCCAAAAATAGCATACTTACTAAAAAGGGAATTTGACTCCAATGTTTCCTTAACATTTTCATACCATTAAAATCATACACAACTTAAGCCTTTAAAACAAACAAAAGTCTCTCGGGATAGCCTTGCCCCTAACTTATCGTAATTTACTCATGTATTGATCTTGTTCGATATATATGTTGGTTGTGGAAAAATTTAGACGTGGAAATATTGGAAAAGGCTAAGGGCAAAATTGAAATTTAAAAAAAAATTAGTTTCATAAATTACAAAAAAATTATGGACTAAGTAATTGGGCTTGGAAATGGAAAAAAAAAAAAAGAAGAGAAAAAATCCACCAATGTTGGTTGTGGAAAAATTTAGACGGTGGCCATCATGTAAAAAAAATGGGCCAAGCCCATGTAATTAAAATTGGTATTATAAAGGAAAATAAGGGGGCTAAAGGGATATTCAAGAAACTTCAAGAAAATGAAGAAAGAAGAAAGAAAGAAAGAAGGAGAAATAATAACCATGGCCATTCGGCCATGGTCCTCAAACTTGGTCCCCTTAAATTTTGTTTCCAAAAATTATTTTCTTGTTATATTCCTACTAATTCAAGGGTCCTCTACAACGTGGTATAATTATTTCGGAAGATAAGTCGTCCGTTTCGTCGTTTGGGCAAATTGGTGGAGTGGAGAAGTTGAGAGAAAAAGGTATGATTCACTCCTTTTTTATGGGTTATAAATGCTTTGTTGAGATTGTAGTACGTGGGAACGAATAGAATTCATGGAAATATGGATGTTTGCATGGTATTTATATATGCATGTATATGGCCGTGTGTGTATGTTGTTGAATAGGTAAGATGAGTTGAATTTTATGTTGTAATTTAGTTGTGGTTATTGTGGAAATTGTATTGGAAATGAAAGTTGAATGAAAATGGGATGAAGTTGGAAATTGGCCTATGGCCGTGTGGTATGTGATAGGGGAATTGTGATGGATTTATTTTGTTTAACGTGTTAGTTGTGTTATTGTGATCATTATAATGTAAATGAAGATTATATGGGTTAAGTTTGCATGAAAATGGAATGTGGAGAGTTATGTCACATTAATGTGATTTTATGGTATTAAGATCATGAAGTTGTTAAGGTGTAAATTGTTGTTGTTGGAGATGAATTAGTAAGTAGGAAATGTGTTGGAATGGTTTTGTTTCATATATGAGAATTTTGGATGGAATATGGAAATTGATGAAATTGTTGAATATCGGACGTATAGCTTGAAATGCTCTTAGTTTATGTTTAAATGATCTCAAATTAGTGAATGAATACGTAAACGTTCATGTTGGTTCGAATGTGCGTAATTGGATTGAAAGTTGACATACTATGTAGTAAGGAAGACTACTTATGTTGAAATGTGTTTTGGATTGGTTGTTTATATTGTTGTTGATATGGTTGTTGTTATTTTGGCCGAGTTCCATTCTCGGGTTGTTGTTGATTGAAATTGGCCGAGTTTAAATCTCGGGGATGTTGTATTTATAGGGGAGGTCTTTGCCGAAATTTCGGTAGGCAAATACTAAACCCAAGTTGGAATTTTAAACCTCATGAATAGTAATAGTAATTGGTAAATGTGACCATTTGTAGGTTTTCGATGAAACGGAGATTGGAGTTTCGACGAGCTTAAAAAGCGAGAAAGGTATGTAAGGCTCCACCTTTCCTTCTCTTGGCATGTCCTAGATGTATTAGGTTTGAATTTGGATCTCGGGAACGACCCTACTCTTTGGAATCTACGTCCAAACTTATCCCTTTTTCATTCAGAAGAATTGAAGTGAATTGTTTGTAAATAGTTGGAAAAATTATTTAAACACCTAGATTTTTACGCAAATTGATTCCGACCCTCTTAAAACTCTTATAAGTGGTATTGTGAAAGCTAAAGTACGTAATATGAGTACGCCACCTCATTTGACCCGAGGTGGGCCCACTATTCCCGAGTTTTTACGTATTATTTCACTTGACTTGTTTTTGAATAAAAATTCAAAGGGAACTCTTGGTTACTTCCTCTAGTTACTATACGACGATCGTTTAATTATTTTATTGAATGTTGTAATGTGTTCGAAATACAAAACGATTTCAAAAGGATTGTTTAGCATAACCCGTTCCATTTGCCAAAAGACATTCATTATGATTATCCCTCCATTTCTCTTATGTGACTCGTCATCTGAATTAGGCCATCGAATTTCTGTAAATGTTTTATGTTTTGATACGTGCGGAAAATCCCAGAAGCTTTAATTTGATGTGATTCCTTGCGGCATCCGAAAGGTACGTACTATGACTATCGTTTGATTTCCTTCCAAAAGGACTCCATAACTTGGATTATTATCTTCCTTCTTGGATAGTCTTGTAAATGTTTTATGATGCAGTTTGTTTGTTTTATTTTTTGAGATAAGTTTCTCAAGGCTCGTGGATGCCTCAATGCTCTCCTTCTTCCACTCTCGAGATGCCGGGCCATGGATATGTTATCAAGCGTTTTCCACCGCATTGTTCGCGTGCCTCGGTGTGAGGGCGGTATATATGTACATGGGTTGTGGTGTATGATGTGCCTGCAATATGTACACACCCGATATGATATGATATGATATGGCCATTTGATATGCTATGATGCGCGCACAGCGATATGATCGATATGTTGTGGTATTAGGTTTGTTGGGGGGCGACCACTTTGGAATCTACGTCCGAGTCCCTTTTTCATTCGAAGAATGGGAATTGTTTGCTATGGCATATTTTTACTCAAATTGATTATGCATTTGCCTATGTTTTACGAGTAAGTATTTACGACCTCATTTGACCCTCACTATTCCCGAGGTATTATTACATTTGAATAAAAATTCAAAGGGAACTCTTGGTATCTACTCCGTTTAATTATTTTATTGAATGATTATGTGTTCAAAATACAAAACGATTTCAAAAGGATTGTTTTTATGACATTCATTATGATTATCCCTATTTCTCGTATGCTTTACATAATTAGGCTCGAATTTCGTAAATGTTTTATGTTTTGATACGTGCGGAAAATCCGCTTTAATTTGATGTGATTCCTTTCGAAAGGTACGTACTATGACTATCGTTTGATTTCCTTCCAAAAAGGACCCGCCGCTGGATTTTCGTCAAGTCTTGTAAATGTTTTTGATCTTTCACTGCGATTTCATGCCGCGCATTGTACACCCGGTGTATATATGTTATTATAGAAGATGTTCCGGCGCGTTTGGCAAGCTCCTTTTGCTCCCTACGGAGTTATGCATTTGCCTATGTTTTACGAGTAAGTGATAGTGTGTATGCATGTTATGTGTTGTTCTTATGATTGTTTATCGTATTTTCTTTAGAGATTTGCGAGTATTATAGAAGCGGCGATGTTGGCAAGAGTGCCGGTGAGTGTGTATGCTATGTGTTCGGTTTGTGTTAGAGACTTTGCGGACGAGTGTGGGTTCTGGATGTCAGTTCTGTAGGCGGCTCCACCAGCCGTCATGTCATTCTGTGTTATGCCATAATTTTCATATGATTACATATTCTGTCGACTTGTACACTACAAAGGATATTCCCAGAACATTTGTTGTATTTGTCATTTTTGTTTGATTAATAGTCCGAAAGTTTATGTATGTATATAATAAGAGTCAGTGGGTTCGCTCGGCTCCGAACGTGGGGTCGGGTGCCCATCACACCCTAGTAAAATCAGGGTGTGACAAAGTGGTATCAGAGCAGGTCTGTCTTAGGGAATGTCTGCAAAGTCGTGTCCGGTAGAGTCCTGTTTATGGTGTGAAGCGCGCCACATCTATAAACAGGAGGCTACGGGGCATTTAGGGATTGTTGACCTTCTTTCTGTCTTAGATCGTGCGATAGAGCCAAGTCATAGGAGAATGAAATTCCTATATGAGGGCCTTACATACGATGGAGGGAAGTAAGCGATGACACGAAAGTTACGGAAGTGAATTCTGACATATTTATTCCGTTATTGGAAACGGGAAGCTTTGAATGGCGGGAATGCGCCATATAACTGTATGTTCTGTGAGGCACCATCAGAATTTGTTGTGTACAAAGTTTGAATAATAGGCATGATAAAAGAGATTCTGCTGAAATTGTTAACTTGAATATTTAGTCAGATACGCCAAGAGGGGGAAGGAAAAATATTGCAAGTAGATAATAAATGAGATGCGAGGTTTAGAAGAGCTATGGAATGGGGTACGACATGAAAAATGATTATGGGAAAGACGGTTAACAGCCTGAAAAATCGAGACAAATGACATCCGATGCCCTTTTAGAAATAAGGTTTGTTGGAGGATTTAAGAATAGTTGATAAACGATTTTGCGGTAAATTATTATGTAGGGATGGTGGGTGAAGATTTAAACAGGACAATACCCGAAATAGCTATACATAATGACGATGAGGATATATTTGTTACTATTGAGAAATTGGGAATCTAGGACGAAAGATGAAAATTGTGCAATACGAAGGGTAAAACAGTAAATACGGAAAATAGGACGTGTTATGGAAACGTCTCGAAATCTGTAAGACTTCAATCTACCCCAGATTATGCAGTAAAGGTCATGTGACCAAGTGGACGCAATTATACTGGCATTAAAGCATCGTATTTCACCCGAGTTTCAAGGTTAAGCGTGCCAGGACCAGAGCAATTCTGGGATGGGTGACCCCCTGGGAAGTGCACTCAGGGCTCCATAAATGTAAGTGTATGAAACGAATGGGAAATTAAGATAGCCAAAGGGAATTAGAATATGTGGAGTAACTAGAAAGCTTAATAAGGATGGCCACGAAGATAAGTAAAGCCTAATGGCGAAGTGGTCAAAGACAGGATATGAATTATGTGACTGGAGTACACGAGGAAAGTGTAAACATAAAAGTGAGCTATTGAATGTATGAAAGAGACTTATCAAGTTCTGTAGGAAAGTATGGGATCAAGATCATATGTTGACGAAAATAACAATGAGAATAGAAAGAGAAGGACTATCACGCTATGTTAAATTAAGCTCTAGGAAAGACTTCCCACGTCATCCATAAGGAGCACTACCCCTATTTGGAAGAAAAAATCCTGCTTTGAAGAAAAATACACGAGCAATCAATCCGCAATTCATCTAAATGAGCTAAAGTATGTTTCGATCATATCGTGCTTTAGAAGGAGGCCCAAATTGACGGGTAATAATGCCCAGTAATTGAGTGCGACTACGATGGAAGAATGTAAAGTATACGAGTAAGTAATTGTGATTTAAATGGTTCATTCAGAACTCGAGAGTAAATCTGAAGGTAAATCGTGCGAATCAAGTGTTAGGATGCCTTGTGGTGCTTGCCAGGCTCTAGTTCCTTTTGACGGTGATTGAAGAATATTTTCCGATAATTGCTTATTAAATTGTGATCAGCCAACTAGAAATGAAATTCGTGGAAGGAAAAAAATGGACAGAGACGAAGAAATGAGAAAAGAGTACTACAGAGAGCACTCAAGATGGGCATAATTAATTGACCATTAGTCCGGGATAAGTGAAAGCTACAGAGTTATGGACGAAAGAGGTGATACAACAAGAGGTCATAAAATGAGATCACTATTAGGATGAAGTTAATATGATTTCGAGTAAGATTGTAAGTTAACAATGAGTACATTGAAGGAGTGAGAGAATATGAAGCGTAAGGAAATATGACATATTACGTATATATGACCTTATCGTGGAGGTAGCGAAAATTATAGGAAACAAGAATTGAGAATTTGTGAAACGACTGATATGTTGTAAGTTTATTGGGAAAAGTCGTTGGTACCTATGGTATCGTCAGAAAGCTTGGAATATTTACCGTCCAACTATAAGTGTTACGAAGTGAAGAATCTGAGACGATTCGACGCAGTAACTAACTTTTGACAAGAATGAATGCAATATGATTTGGATATGTTGTTGTTACAATGACGTTATCCGAGCACTAACCGTCAGATCAGATTTTGTACGAGATACTGAGAATTCCTATTGCCCATGAGTGCGTTAGAATCCTATACCAGGGTAAATTAAGTTATAGAAGGTATAAAAGCTATGTGGGTACGGTATGGTATGCAAAATGTCTCCGGAAAGAATTCTGTGAGTTTGAAAACTTTGAATGGAGACAAAGGATAGAATATGAATAGACAATGATATAGGAGCTCCCTAAAGGGGGGGGGGGGAGTGGATGGTAGAAATGCGAAGGTAGGATGAAACCAACTGACGTCACAATTCATTTAGTATGAATGCTTGAATTGTCTGCAAGATCCTATGCTGAAACCAGTTGGTGTAATCTGAAACCGACAACAAACGAGCGGGACCTAAGACGATAATCTAAGTGGTCCTAGGGATTGTCGGTGAAGGTTGTGAGCAATATGATTCCAAGTAGTGGATGCTTGTAAAAAAGAGAAAGGAATACGACAAATAGAATTAGCGCATTTTGGCACAAATGAGATATGTAAGGTCGGGGGGATCAAACAAGAGAGATTATGTCTGAAATCAAAAAAATATTGTATACGAATTATGTGAGGACGGTTATGTAACTCACGAACAATTGCACGTTAAGCAAACCAAGTGAGTACATAACTAATAAAAAAATGTAAGGATCCAATACCAACAGTATGGTTATGATATTTTGAATACGATATGGAAAATGCAGAGATGGTCTAGACCATGTTACTAAAATGAAATTGGTATTAAAAATAAGCGGAATTTGACCAGGACCAATTAAAGATTTCTCCCGATACGGATTATGAGACGAAGGGGGAAGACAAGGAACAACCTAAAGGCTAGTAAGGCGATGCTAAGGCATTTCATGGATTAACTTGCGTATGTTACATACTCTCGCAGAGAGATTACAATATAATCGTGTGACAGTGAAGATTAAAAACAAGATCGCAGAAAAGGAAAATGAAAGAGTTTGAATTGAAGACAGCGGAGTGATATGAAATAAATGCCAAAAGTATGACAGATGAAATTAAGGAAATTATGAAATGGCTAAACAGGACTACTTCGACTATGTAAGATTATACCACAAAAAGTAGTAAGGTTTCATAAGGACCCACATTTACTATGTCAAACAGAATACCTAGTATGTGGTCAACTTTGGAGATTTGTCCGAAAGGAATTAAGAATACAAGTAAGTCTTGCACCAACATCTGCTCGTGAACGGACGACCAGGCTAAGCGTGTTATTGAGACATTAACAATAAGTTCCGAACCTGTGTTATTATTTTCTGAGACAGTGAAAAAGAACACTTGCCACTTATTGAGGTTGGTGATGGCACTAGCATCCAGTAGACACTGTATAAGACTTTGTATGGTTAGAGGTGTATGTCATTAACTAACTAGTCCGATAGCGACAAGGTTAAGTTACTTAGTCTGAATATAATCCCTTGAGCAGTCAATAATGGGAAACTCGTTCGGGGACAATCATCAGTGACTCAGAGCCGATAGAAATCATGTGTAAGTAATCGGTATTGACGCTTAGAATTCCAGCTTGGTGATCGGGTATTTCGAAAATATTGCCGTTAAAAGTGTTATGAAATCAACAAGGAAAGCTTAGCCCAAGAAATGTTGGACCTTATTGGGTCATCCGTAAGGCGAGCAAAAAAAAAAAAAAAAAAAAAAAAATCGCCTATGAATTAGAAGCGCCATCCGAGGTAGAAGCGGTGCATCTAATGTTCCGTATGCCTATACTTCGCAAATACATTGTAACCCCTATAATATTCGCCATGGAAAGGCATTCGAGGAATAGAAGAGCGCCCTACGAGAAATGGCCAATAGCGGTCCTAACTTGGCGGGAAAAGAAAAGCGTGTGACAAAAATGTAGCTCCCATTAAGGTACTATTTGACGAAAGAGTAATAGAGCAAAGGTGACTTAAAAGGTTCGAGTCGAAACACAAAGGGAGTACCCCACTTGATTCCTATACCTACAGACAATCAGAATTCTTTACTTGATGATGTTGATTAAAGCACGAGTCGGGTGTGGTAACCGTACAAAGGAAACTCCCCGTAAGTACACCGTGAGCCCCTATAAGGCTAATTTAACATTCGAGGACGAATGTTCTAAAGGGGGAGGATGTTATAACCCGTATCTCACACCTTTGGACACCTCGGGATTTTTGAGTTAAGTTGAGGACAATGCAATGTATTGATCTTGTTCGATATATATGTTGGTTGTGGAAAAATTTAGACGTGGAAATATTGGAAAAGGCTAAGGGCAAAATTGGAATTTCAAAAAATTAGTTTCATGAATTACAAAAAAAATTATGGACTAAGTAATTGGGCTTGGAAATGGAAATGGCCATCATGTGGAAAAAGAAAAAAAAATGGGCCAAGCCCATGTAATTAAAATTGGTATTATAAAGGAAAATAAGGGGGCTAAAGGGATATTCAAGAAACTTCAAGAAAATGAAGAAAGAAGAAAGAAAGAAAGAAGGAGAAATAATAACCATGGCCATTCGGCCATGGTCCTCAAACTTGGTCCCCTTAAATTTTGTTTCCAAAAATTATTTTCTTGTTATATTCCTACTAATTCAAGGGTCCTCTACAACGTGGTATAATTATTTCGGAAGATAAGTCGTCCGTTTCGTCGTTTGGGCAAATTGGTGGAGTGGAGAAGTTGAGAGAAAAAGGTATGATTCACTCCTTTTTTATGGGTTATAAATGCTTTGTTGAGATTGTAGTACGTGGGAACGAATAGAATTCATGGAAATATGGATGTTTGCATGGTATTTATATATGCATGTATATGGCCGTGTGTGTATGTTGTTGAATAGGTAAGATGAGTTGAATTTTATGTTGTAATTTAGTTGTGGTTATTGTGGAAATTGTATTGGAAATGAAAGTTGAATGAAAATGGGATGAAGTTGGAAATTGGCCTATGGCCGTGTGGTATGTGATAGGGGAATTGTGATGGATTTATTTTGTTTAACGTGTTAGTTGTGTTATTGTGATCATTATAATGTAAATGAAGATTATATGGGTCAAGTTTGCATGAAAATGGAATGTGGAGAGTTATGTCACATTAATGTGATTTTATGGTATTAAGATCATGAAGTTGTTAAGGTGTAAATTGTTGTTGTTGGAGATGAATTAGTAAGTAGGAAATGTGTTGGAATGGTTTTGTTTCATATATGAGAATTTTGGATGGAATATGGAAATTGATGAAATTGTTGAATATCGGACGTATAGCTTGAAATGCTCTTAGTTTATGTTTAAATGATCTCAAATTAGTGAATGAATACGTAAACGTTCATGTTGGTTCGAATGTGCGTAATTGGATTGAAAGTTGACATACTATGTAGTAAGGAAGACTACTTATGTTGAAATGTGTTTTGGATTGGTTGTTTATATTGTTGTTGATATGGTTGTTGTTATTTTGGCCGAGTTCCATTCTCGGGTTGTTGTTGATTGAAATTGGCCGAGTTTAAATCTCGGGGATGTTGTATTTATAGGGGAGGTGCTGCCGAAATTTCGGTAGGCAAATACTAAACCCAAGTTGGAATTTTAAACCTCATGAATAGTAATTGGTAAATGTGACCATTTGTAGGTTTTCGATGAAACAGGATTGGAGTTTCGACGAGCTTAAAAAGCGAGAAAGGTATGTAAGGCTCCACCTTTCCTTCTCTTGGCATGTCCTAGATGTATTAGGTTTGAATTTGGATCTCGGGAACGACCCTACTCTTTGGAATCTACGTCCAAACTTATCCCTTTTTCATTCAGAAGAATTGAAGTGAATTGTTTGTAAATAGTTGGAAAAATTATTTAAACACCTAGATTTTTACGCAAATTGATTCCGACCCTCTTAAAACTCTTATAAGTGGTATTGTGAAAGCTAAAGTACGTAATATGAGTACGCCACCTCATTTGACCCGAGGTGGGCCCACTATTCCCGAGTTTTCTGTATTATTTCACTTGACTTGTTTTTGAATAAAAATTCAAAGGGAACTCTTGGTTACTTCCTCTAGTTACTATACGACAGTCGTTTAATTATTTTATTGAATGTTGTAATGTGTTCGAAATACAAAACGATTTCAAAAGGATTGTTTAGCATAACCCGTTCCGACAGCCAAAAGACATTCATTATGATTATCCCTCCATTTCTCTTATGTGACTCGTCATCTGAATTAGGCCATCGAATTTCTGTAAATGTTTTATGTTTTGATACGTGCGGAAAATCCCAGAAGCTTTAATTTGATGTGATTCCTTGCGGCATCCGAAAGGTACGTACTATGACTATCGTTTGATTTCCTTCCAAAAGGACCTGCCGCTTGGATTATTCTGTCAAGTCTTGTAAATGTTTTATGATGCATAAGTTTCTCACTACTCCGCTCGTGGATGCCTCAATGCTTCCTTCACTGAGCCCGGCCGGGATATGTTATCAAGCGTTTTCCACCGCATTGTTCGCCGTGCCTCGGTGTGAGGGGCGGTATATATGTACATGGGTTGTGGTGTATGATGTGCCATGTACACACTCTGGTATAATATGATATGATATGGCCATCTGATATGCTATGATATGCGCGCACTTCTGATATGATCTGATATGTTGTGGCGCCAGCGTCAGGGGGCGACCACTTTCTGTTTGCCGAGTCCCATAATGGGGCCGGCTATGGCATATTTTCTGTTATGCATTTGCCTATGTTTTACGAGTAAGCATTTCTGATACTCCGACCATTACATTTGTGCTCTGTATCCTCTGTTCAGTTATGATTCTGTTTATCGTATTTTCTTTATGCTTTACATGCTCAGTACATATTTCGTACTGACCCCCTGTTCTGCGGGGGCTGCGTTTCATGCCACGCAGGTACACCCAGAGGAGTACAGGCTATTATAGAAGATGTTCCAGCGATGTTGGCAAGCTCCTTTTGCTCCTGGAGTGCTGCCGAGTCAGAGTGTGTATGCTATGTGTTCTGGTTGTCTGTTAGAGACTTTGCAGACAGAGTGTGGGTTCTGGATGTCAGTTCTGTAGGCGGCTCCACCAGCCGTCATGTCATTCTGTGTTATGCCATAATTTTCATATGATTACATATTCTGTCGACTTGTACACTACAAAGGATATTCCCAGAACATTTGTTGTATTTGTCATTCTTGTTTGATTAATAGTCCGAAAGTTTATGTATGTATATAATAAGAGTCAGTGGGTTCGCTCGGCTCCGAACGTCGGGTCGGGTGCCCATCACACCCTAGTAAAATCAGGGTGTGACATTCCCTTTCTTGCCAAATCTCATAACACCCTTCATAGGTGATACCTTCAGGAATACCCAATCACCAACCTGAAATTCCAAGTGCCGACGTCGATTATCTGCATACGATTTCTGTCGACTCTGGGCCGCTAATAATCTTTCCCGAATAAGCTTCACCTTGTCTACCGCTTGCTGGATCATGTCTGGACCAATTAATTTAGTTTCTCCAACATCGAACCCCAATTGGTGACCTACATTTTCCGCCATACAAAGGCCGTACGTGTGCTATCCGGATACTGGAGTGGTAGCTATTATTATAAGCAAATCCAATCAATGGCAGATGATCATCCCAGCTACCTCTGAAATCAATAACATAGGCCCGTAACATATCTTCTAGCGTCTGGATAGTACGCTCGGCCTGTCCATCGGACTGAGGATGAAATGTTGTACTAAGACTCATCTGGGTCCCCAATCCTTCCCCGAAATGATCTCCGTAAATTAGTCAGAACCGGGCACCTCTCGTCGGAGATGATAGATATGGGAACTCCGTGAAGTCTTACTATCTCCTTAATATTTAATCCGCATAATCCTCACCGAATAAGTGGTCCTAATCGGAAGAAAGTGGGCTGATTTTGTCACTCGTCAACGATAACCCAAACATAGAATCATATTTTCTGGGAGTGCGAGGCAAACCTCGTAACGAAGTCCATATTAATTATCTCCCACTTCCAAGCCGAATCTCCATCTCCCGCAATAGTCCACCGGGCTTTTGGTGCTCGATCTTGACCTCGTCGGGCAATTTGGGCACCGAGCAACGAACTCCGCTACGTCCTTTTTCATACCATCCCACCAAAGATAGACATCCGAGGTCGTGATACATTTTGGTAGCTCCTGATGAACGAATAACGGCATAATGTGCCTCGCCCATAACCCGTCGCCGTAGCCCCGCAACCTCGTACGCATAACTCCGCCCGTGTAATAATACTCCATCCGGTGAAATCTCGAACGAGTCTTCTTTTTCACGGCCGTGTCTCCGTACCGCACCGTAACAAGATCTTCATATTGGCGGCGCTTTATTTCTTCCGTAATAGAAGATTCAAGAACTTCTAACGTAAATTCCAAGATCTCCGCATTCGCTAAACAGACTCCAAGGCTTGCCACCGATGAATTTCACGAACCATTTCTTTCTTTTTCGATGGCACGTCCGCTAGGTCGCCCATAGATTTACGGCACGAGAGCATCGGCTACCACATTGGCTTTCCTGCAAGATAGTATAGAATATCAACATCATAATCTTTCAAAGAACTCTAACCACCTTCTCCGCTCGCGTAGATCACTCTCCTTCGCTTTAAAGATATATTGGAGGCTTTTGTGATCTGTATAGATATCAACATGAACGCTATCTAAATAATGTCTCCATATCTTCAGAGCATGAATTACCGCTGCGAGCTCCAGATCATGAGTGGGATAATTCTTTTCATGTTTTTTAAGCTGTCGGGAAGCATATGCTATGACTCGGCCGTGCCGCATTAATACACAACCCAAACCAACACCCGAAGCATCACAATATATGACATACCCGTCCGGTCCCTCGTGAAGTGTCGTGACCGGAGCTCGTAGTCAATTTCTCCTTCAAGAACCGGAAGCTTCGTTCATGTGCATCGGTCCACCGAAACTTGGCTCTTTTCGAGTTAGCCTTGTTAAAGGCGCTGAAATTGAAGCAAATTTCTCCATAAATCTTCTGTAATAACCAGCCAATCCCAGGAAGCTACGTACCTCTGTAGGCGTCGTGGGTCTGGGCCAATTCTTCACGGCTTTGATCTTCTGGGTATCCACCCGTATGCCGTCGCTCC
>NW_026725076.1:0-7216 GCF_029784015.1 Lycium ferocissimum
CAATCCAACTTCGTATATTCAAACGAACCACATATAATCAAACTATCATTAACATGCATATCTTCATGAATTTTCCATCTTTCTACACATTACAACAACCAACATACTTCATAAAATTAATTCAATCCTCTCACATAACACCACCCATATACACGGCCAACACTACTCCATATGGCTACCATTCCAACATTATTATATTCATGGTTTTTCATTCATTTTACATCATGGATTCCACAACACAACAATCAAACTACCAAAATAAAATCAATTCATCACACCTTCTCAACACTACTTCTATTTGGTCATAACTACAACATGCATAATTTCATGTTTCTCGTTCATTTCTCCATTCTACACATGCACCACCATTCATAATACAACAATCCGACATGCTAAATAAATTAATTCTTCATTTCCATACCATGCTACCTACACGGCCCCATGCATATACATACAACCACCATGCAAACTTTCCTATTTTCATGAATTCTATCCATTTCTACCTACTACAATATAAACAAACTCCTCATAATATATAAAATGGGATTAAATCTCACCTTTCCTCCTTAACTTCTTCACTTGTCCAAGGTGTGGAATCGTCGAAACGAACGTTCTATCTTCCGAAATAATTATACCACGTTGTAGAGGACCCTTGAATTAGTATAAATACATGAAGAAAAGAATTTTGGGACAAGATTTCATGGGGGCAAAAAATGCCCCATCTTGGCCGTGACCCTCCTCTCTCCTCACCTTCATTTTCTTTCTTTCTTTCTTTCCTCTTTCCTTCAATTAAAAAGATGATCACATATATATACATGTGTCTTCCACTACTTATCCATATTTATGATTTAGTCCCTCAAGTATAACCTTATATCCTCCTTCTCCATCTCAAATTTTTTTCTTCTTTTTTCTTGATTTTTCCTTCCTTTTCTTGAATTTTCTTACTTGGTCAAAGATGACCAAATGTCTTCCCTTGCACACTTTAGTCCCTCATTTATTTACACTTTGCCCTTTCATTTTTTTTTTTTCTAGAGCTTTCTTCCCTTTTTTCTTGAAATTTAATAAAGAAGGCCAAGTGTCTTCTTATATAAGATTTGGCCCTCCAGGATTTTTCTTGAACCTTGTGAAATTACTATTTTACCCCTCGACTTTTCTCATTCTTACCATTTTGTCCCTAACCTTCCGCATTATTTCCACGACCCATTTTCCGAATTTCTCTTCTTGCCCTTAGCCTCTCTCAATGTTTTCCACACTACCATTGTCCACAATTAATATTCCTAACAACTCGGACATTAAAATTATTTTAGAACATAGTCTTATCCTTAACTTCTCGCCTTTGTCTCGCAACATCCGAACGTACGAAGTACGGGCTATAACATCAATCCTGGGGAGGGGGTATTTATTCTTGATGGTTACCTTATTCGATTTCGATAATCAATGCACATTCGCGACGATCCATTCTTCTTCCTCACAAACAATACCGGCGCTCCCCGGGGTAATGTTTGGGCCGAATAAAGCCTTATCTAATAAGTCTCTCTACATATGCTCCTTGACTCCTTTAATTGCAGTGCCATTACGTACGGAGGAATAGAGATAGGTGAGTATCTAGGAACAAATCAATAGCAAACTCTACCTCCCGCTCGGGAAGACACAAGCTCATAAGGGAATACATCTAAGAATTCATTAACCACCGGAAGGCCGAGCGAAGAGGTGCCTGCGCTTCTAAATCATGTACACAAACCAGATGATAAATGTAGCCTTTTCTGATCATTTTTCTTGCCTTGAGGTACGAAATAAACTTACCCCTCGGTGATCTTGTATTACACCTTCGCCCACCTCTATGGCACCGGCTAAAGTGGAAACGGACTATCTTCTTTTGACGGTCAACATTAGCATAACAAAGAAGCTAGCCAATCCATAAAGGTAATCACATCGAACTCGGTCATCTCTAACTGCACGGTACGCAGTAGTACGGCGGCCACGGATAATCGAACAATCTCATAATTGAAGTGCTATTGGCGCTATAAGAATCCCCTCGGTGTAATACCTCAAAAGGCTCTATCGAGATTCTATCCCAATTTTATTAGCAACAAGGGTGAAATATATGATAATGTAGAACCGGGATCAATCGGTGCATACACATCTCGAGAGAAGATGTAATATACGTAACAATGTTAGCGACGCCTCACCGGTCTGTCGGGCGGCCAATGCTATATGCGGTTCGAAGGACCGCTAGAACCGAGAATTCCGCCACGACCCCTGCCTTGGCTGCCGGCGGTGTGTCCTCGCCCCGCGGGCGCGTAGTATCGAGGATGAAGATGAACCACCGGATGACCCCGATGGGCGAAGGCACCTTTGCACCGCACCACCTCTAGCCCGGACAATCTCTCATCAGATGGCCCTGACGGCCGCAAGTAAAGCACGCACCGGTGGCGCGAAAACACTCTCCCGGGTGCGGCCTCCCACAGTGGGAACACGGAGGCCTGGGTGGTCTCATCTGACTGCTGGAGCCTCTGTCCCCTTGCTGAGCTGAAGCCACGGAACTGCAGTCGCCCTCGAATACCCTTCACCCTCGATCTCTGCCGCCGGCGAACCGGCGGCGTGCCCCGTGCCGGCCGGAGATATATATATATATATATATATATATATATATAGACCGATCATGGGCCTCAATCCCCGGAATACCCAAATGATCTAGCCCTCTTTGGGTTTGATCATCAACCCTATCGTGCTGGCGCCTTCGGCTCGTCCCTCCATGCCCTCGGGTGGGCTCCGTATATTGGCAATATCCATATTATGCATGGCCGCCCTCAAAGGCACTGTCAATGAAGTGCATTTCCGGGCCCCTATGTACCTTTATGTGCGTCCTTTATATTACTTACATATGCGGGCACATATCGGCCGGCGAATCGAACTCTAAAATGTACTCCCGGACTGGCTCGCCCCTCTGCTTCAAGACAGGAATCTGTCCCCCGGCTCGCCTCACCAACCGGAGGCGAGCAAAACACAAGGCCTCGTAAACTCGCCTTTTGTACCGGCCGGAGGGTTATATATATATTTATTGGACATACATCCACGACTCAAGCCCGGTTGGGCGCACTTTATTATGCATACCGGTATGACGCCATCTCAACCGACTCTCGTCTCGGAAGCACTAATCAACCCGGGGTACGGCCCCGCATCTAGTTCGGATGAACTAGTTGAGGGTCCTGCGGGCTTTGACCGAAGAACTGCGGTGGCCCACAAAGTAGAAAAACACGGGCCCTATTCCTTTCCGATCGCGCTTATGTCTACACGATCCTCCCTCGCTCCTCGTGCGTGGACACCGCCCCGCTACCAACCGAGTATGAAAGTCCGAACCGCACTCACGCAGTGGTCCCGTCGTGCGCCCCCGGGCCGGGGAGGAGGTACGAATGTACCGGCGCCGTGGGTCCCCGGAGGTGGAGCCGCCCCACGTTCGTGCCGGCATGTGGCTGCCCCAAATCCCTCCGATGCGGCGCGTGACGATCTGGCCGTCGGAGGCACAATACCATCTCGCATACGGGCACGAGCCCTAGTAGTCATCCGGGCTGGCGGTCTCCCGCCATTGTAGACTTGCCCTCAGGCGGCCCGTGGCCTTCCTCGGGTCATCGGCGAAAACGTAACATTTCGTCGAGAAAAGAGTCATCCACGATAACACGGCTCATCGCACGATCTAAGATCGAAGGAAGGATAACATCCTAAATGTCCCTTAGCCTACTCTTTATAGATGTGGTGCACGACACACCGATAAACAAGACTTCACTGAACACGGTACGTAGACATTCGAGGACGAACCGCTACGATACCCGCTGCTGTCACGACCCAACCCCGTGGCCGTGACTAGTGCCGAGCCGGGCACCCAAACACACTCATAAATCCGACTCGCAAGCAGATGGATGACAATGCGGACACAAATATAAAACGTTGTCTCGGATCATATAAAGCTGTCTCAAACAAATCTCAAACACGACCATATATATATATCAAAAGCGACAAGGCTATCAAATAAGCGCAACGGCCCAAAACATATACAAATGCAAGCCGGCGGGATGCACGACGAATGGGATCGCCCGGAACAAATAACATACAAACACAATTTGTACGGAATGGGCATAACCCACATACATGTCCACGGACCTCTAAACAGACAAACGAGAATCATATGACGGGACGGGGCCCCGCCGTACCCCCGAACAATATATACAAATGCAACGAACGAATATATACCAAAATGTGGCTCGGCGTAAAAGGGAGCACTCCAAACGGCACGAGAGGGTGTCCTAAACGGGTGGATCACCAAGGCGCATGCGTACGTACTGCACTGCGGGCATGAAACGCGACCCAGAAGAAAGGGGATCAGTACGAAATATGTACTGAGTATGCAAAGCCGAAGATATAGTAAACAAATCTGAATCATACTCGAACAGAAGTACAGAAAATAAATGCATTTTTAAAATATCAAAATGTTTACTTTAAAAATACGAATCATGCATAGAGCACAGGAAATATGGTCGCCCGCCTGTCGATGGCGCCATAACACAGCATAACACCAGAAAGTTTCAAATCTCCATATCCCCGTCACACATCATAACACAGCATAACGCCAAACACGAAGATAACACCAAATATAAGCGAGAACCCGGCCCTCGGCGAGGGCTTGGTGAACCGTAATCACAAGCATAACACCGGAGTATAACAAAGCGCGCACGACAACGAGCCGGCCGGGACTCGGCGAAAGATATAATAGAATGCACGAACGGAGTCGTGAGTAACCGTATGCATAAAATCATTACCATAGACTCAAATGATAAGTAAAATGACCATACTTAAAATCGGGATATTAGTCATAACATATTTTGTCAAAAGTCATCAGAATTACAAAAGAAGAGTCGTGGGGCCCACGGACGGGTGTTGACCCGAGTCCGGCCCGCCTATGAAAAACATACTTATCATATATCATACAATCTCCTACGATCATATCGAGGCAATCCGAGCCTTTTACGTGAAAGATACGGGGGTTCGTAGTTACGGAACTTTTTAAAGGCCAAACTTTTTATGCAAAAGTTGAAAATCAAATATTTCAAAGACATAAAGCCAATATTTCATCAAATCAACATACGAATTCCAAGAAACAGATAAGAGTCATAAACATGCTCGGATTGCGAGAATCGAATTTTCTCGAGGCTCGTGTCATAGCCTATTTAAAACTAAGGCATGCCAAAAGAAGAAAGGATTGGGCTTTACATACCTCGTACGCACTCAGCGCTAGCTCAAACTCAAGATAAATCCAACCTACGTCTCGGGCTGCCCAAGGTCTACAAACAAGTCATAATATGCCAAACATTAGCTAGAGACATTTGGGCATTTAATTCCAATTTAGCCCTTAATTCTACAGAAATTTGGGCAGCATTTCCCCGTAAATAGGCCAACCAGAGAATTTAACTCGGCCAAATCAACAACAACAACAACAACAACCAACCTAGCAACATTAATAATCAATCCGAAAGGCAATACAACATTAATAACTCTCTTTTCCATCATTCAACAACTTTCAATATTTTCAATTTAACGGCTTACCTTCAAGCCAACATCGACGCTTATACATTCAAATACTAACCCGAACCCATACCAACAATATTCAAAGACATTCTAAGCAATTCATACAACATTTCAAACATTCCAAATAATACTCCCACTCACCCGAAAACAGTCCCCAACCCGAGAACACATCCATAACTCATCCCTCACTTCCAAATCATGATTTGCACCAACAATTCACATTCTAAAAATGCTATTCTCATCAATATACAAATTACATTAAATGTACAATAACCTCCAAATCAGTCCGCAACAATTACAACACCAATTTGAGTCATCAAACTCTCATTCTCATCATGGAATTCATAACGACAACAACTAAACGATAAGTAATATTAATTCATTCTTGGTCACACATGGGAGGTCACGTTCGGCCAACATACACATGCACATATTGATAATTCTCACTCATTTCTTCGCACTACAACAATTAACAGACTACATAGAACTTAATTCATCACTTAAACACAACACAACATACACACCTCACACGGCCAAACCTCATACACATGGCCTCAATTCCAACTTACTATATTTCATGATTTTCATCCATTTTAACATACTACAACATGCACACAACCTTTATAACACATAAAACATAATCAATTCTTACCTTCCTTCTTCAACTACACACTTTGCCTAGGGTTTGTAATTGACACAACGAATGGTTGGATGACCCGAACAACGCTTCCACGCTACTTAGGGACCTCAAAATAGTGGGTTTGTATCAACAAAATAATTTTGAAATGGCTAGAATTGATCTTCAATTTTTGGTCTCCTTGGCCGAGAGCCTCTCTTGAGGAGTTCTTCAACTTCTATTTTTTTGCTAAGTGTTGGAATGAATAAGGATGAAGTAGTAGTCATCTTTTAAGCCCCTTGATGAATCATACATGTGTCCCTTGGCCCACACAAGTGTTGGACCAATTAAAATTGTCCACAAATTGTGTGGGCCAACCATTTACAAGGTCCACAACAAAGAAAAAAAAAGCATGATTTTCAACTTCCATAAACTCCATTTTTTGTCCCAAATTTTCCTAATTGCTCCATGCAACAAATTCACGCACAACTTATGACTCAAAATAAAATCGAAGGTCCAGAAGTCTCGACTTTGTATCCCGGAATAGTTTTGACCCTAACTTACCATAGTTAATCCGGATTGTTCCAATGTAAAAAATGCGGGATATAACAGGCTGGATATGATATTGATACGCATGATTTATGTTTCAGAGGCAAGCATTATGATTTTCTATGCTCCTTAATTCAGTATGATCCTATTTACTGTATTTCATGCTTTACATGCTCAGTACATATTCCGTACTGACCCCTTTCTTAGGGAGCTGTGTTATATCCCGTATTTTGTACGTTGGAATATTTTAAGTTAGTTGCGACAAGTTAAGGACAAGGTTATTTTTCGATTTGGTGTAATGTATAAGTTGTTTATGAATTTTATTGGTATGGAATATTAAAAGAAATTAGGGGCTAGAAGTTGAAATAAAAATTTATGAAAAGGCCAAAGTGGCCGTGTGTTAAAATGGGGTATCACGACTGACTAGGGGCCGCGACGGTACCGATACTTGTACGGGCACCCGGCTGTCCT
>NW_026725077.1:0-5768 GCF_029784015.1 Lycium ferocissimum
CATATCATATCTATTTTCCGTATTCCTTATGTGGTTCCGTTTTTGCACATACTCGACACCGACGCCCCCCTTTTTTGGGGTTGCGTTTGGGCCCCAGTCGGGGCCCCCTGGGATCCCCCCCCCGGACCCCATTCGTCGGGTTTGCCCCTTCGCCCGAGCCGATTTTTTGGTTATATATACTTTTCCCGAGCTTTGTATATATTTATTCGGGGTACGACGGCCCCGTGTCACATAATTTTGTTACTCCCAGAGGTGTGGAATTCGGGTGTAGCAAATTTCGACAATTATGTATATTGTGTATATGTGTTTGGACGATTTTCCCCCGGTGGGCCTTTGCCAACCCGATATGATAAAACATTTCGAATAAGGGTTTTCCCACATATTTTGACTTTTTGGGATAATGCGGTACGGCTAATGAGATCATAGTGATTATTTATATTTATGCAAGTTAGTATGTTGTTTCCCGATTTTTTGGGAGCGAGAGTGTCCACCCGGGCATCGCGCCAGGGGGGTGGGCGTGACACACACCCTAGGAAGAAGTACTTTGATACCACTTCTATCATGACCCAACAAGGCTGAGGATACCCGGAGATACCGCCAGCACCATCTAGCAGTTTCCCTTCCCCTTTATCTCAGGACCTACTTAACTCCCAACCAACACCTATAAAGGTAAATTCTTAAAAAAACTCATTGTACGATAACCATTAATTTCATCTCATTTACTTATTCACATACAAGCCCTCAAGGCTACAAAAATGATATACAAATGTGCATCAGTGAGATCATGAGTTCTAACGAACCAAATATATCTACGAGCCTCTATCTGGAGTATTGGAGAGCATAAGGACGGGACAGGACCCCGTCATGCCCAATTATATAAACAAAAGAAATATACCCCGGGGCGCAACCCGGGGGGAGTGCTCCCGGCCCAGTAAAGGGTCCCGGGATCGATCCCTCCCGCCACCGGGCATGAATGGGGTCACAAAGAAACGCATTAGTACGAACAATGACAAAAAATGTAAAAATGAATAATAACATAATAATGAACAAGGAAACGAGATAAAGAGATAACCCGTATATCAAACCCCCCTTTTTAAGGTAAGAACCATGCATGCAGCATTTACTTATAAAACATCATAAACATATATACAAAACATCATCCCGCATTCGGGTAACCATCACCGCCGCCCCCCAAAGGTGTCTGACAACTAGGCACGGTGTTATCATTATCTAGAAGCCGCCCACCGAAGTGGTTTCATGCCCGGCCAACTAGGCATGGTGTGATCACATATATGCATATAGCATGCATGAGAGCCCGATCAAAGCCTGAATTATCGGAGTGACATAAGGTCGGTGACCTCACGTTATGTTAATAAGAACAATTATCGTAGGTATATCTCACCTTGAAGGAACAATAATCATAAGGTGAAATCATCAATAATGAACAAGATTAGTAAACATGTGACAACCCAATGGTATCATGAAAACAGTAAGAACTTTAAGCTTTAGCCTTTCTAGAATGGAAATCATCATCATAAACCTCATCTCTATCTTGTCATACTGAGGAAATAGCAGTAAGATGAGATAACTATCGTGTCATAGTTAAAATTTCCACGGTGGCTCAATTATATAAGAGTTTTGAGAGTTAAGGTTCTCTAGAACCTCTAGGAACAAGAATAATATGGATAGCATATATGGAATTATAATGTCCGACCCGACCCGTGGCGGTGACCGGGTGCCGAAAGTGGGCACTCGTACGTACACCTTGTATAATCGACATACGAATAACTTAAACATATACGAAAGTCGGACGTCATCTCAGTCTGTCACATACAAACATATATACGCACACGATGGCCGGCA
Organism: Lycium ferocissimum; assembly: GCF_029784015.1. Taxonomy (NCBI): domain Eukaryota; kingdom Viridiplantae; phylum Streptophyta; class Magnoliopsida; order Solanales; family Solanaceae; genus Lycium; species Lycium ferocissimum. The sequence goes on from NW_026725077.1 coordinate 1,864, forward strand.
AGGGAACAACGTAATATACACAATATATCAGAACATATATACACGCGACGATAAAGTACATGCTACGGCAACAAGGACCGCCTAAAACACAAATCACACGGACATAGCCGTCTGATAACTAATCACAACCCACCACATTGTGTCTCTGAGACCTCTAAGAATAATAACGAATCATATGATGGGACGGGCCCCGCCGTACCTGAATAAACACATACATGTACAACAAAAGAGTACATGCAAATATGGGCTCGGAACAAGGGGAGCGCTCGGGAAACCGGTAAAGTGGATGTCCTAAGGCGGCGAGGTCACCCAAACGATCGTCCGTATACCGGGCATGAAACGGCCAGAAGAAAAGGGGTCGGTCGGAATGTCTTGAGTATGTAAAGCATGGAATACGATGGCAATTAAATCTTGAAGTAAAGAAATATAAAAAGTCGATACATTAGTCGAGAGAAAACCACGAGGCTTGCCTTTGAACACACACCATACATATCAATATCATACCCAAATCATTCTGGAACTTAGGAACATAAGCAAATCATCATTATGTCATTATCATATACATATACCGTACCCTACGCCCCAGCCGTGCGGACTCGGTAAATGGAATCATCATATCATCTTATGCATATATACGTGCCGACCTACAGTGGGGACTCGGTGAAATAAATCATATATATACCGTACAGGCGAGGGACTCGGTGAAGCTCATCTCATATATACCGTGCCGGCCCTCTAGTGAGGGACTCGGTGGATAACGTACCCACCTTTCGGGACTTGATAGAGGAGATCTTGTCTCCATCATGTACATATATAAGGGGATCCTATCCTCGGCGCCATCATCGTATCATCATATACCATACTAGGCCCTCCTAATTGAGGGACTCGGTAAATAATGCAAACAAGCTGTGCAACGAATACATACCCGGCTCGGGACTCGGTTAAGTAACTAACGGCAAGCACGAGCAGAGTAGTGAGAAACCATATGCATATAAATCATCTTTTAGGACTCCATAGATAAGTAGACAAATCAACGCTCAAGTATCAAGCCAATCCGAGCCCGCCTATGAAAGTTAAAGTCATTAAACGTTATAGAATCATTTACGAGCTTATCAAAGCAATCCGGTTCTGTCTATGAAAGTTAAGGACATTCTTAGACATAGGATCTTTTAAGAACAAAAAATTCTTTTTGCAAGATTTGAAATTGACTTTCCAAAGACATATGGACCATAGTTTAACCATATTAAGAATGCCAACATAAAGAAGGAATAAGAATCGTAGATACGCTCGGAATTTAAGAGTGGAGTCACCCCGAGGCTCGTGTCATAACCTATTTACCACTAAGACATGCCAAAGAAAGAAGGGTAAGGCTTTACATACCCCTCGTCGCTTCCTAAGCTAATCCAAACTTAATTCTCGGGCCTCCCAAGGTCTACAATAACGTCATTATATACCAAACATTAGCTATAGATACTTAGGCATTCAATTCTAAGCGAACACTAAATTGTACAGAAATTTGGGCAGCATTTCCCCTGTAAATTCAACAACCCCGAGAATTCAACTCGGCCAAATCACCAACAACAATACCAACAATCATTCTAACAACATCAACAATCGATTCAAAATGTATTATAACATTAGTAACTCTTTTCTACATACTTCAACAACATTCCATCATATTCAATTCAACTACTTACATTCAAACCAACATCACCGCTCATACATTCAAATACTAGTCTGAACCCATACAAACAATATTCAAGAACATTTTAAACAATTCACACAATATTTCAAACAACCCAAACAAAACACCATTTCACCCGAAAACTGCCCCAACCCGAGAACAACACAACTACATTCCTCTATCCCAAATTCATGATTTGCACCAACAATCCACACTTTAACAATGTCATTCTCACAAATATAAAAATTACATAAGAATCACATTAACTTGCGAAACGTCCCACATCAATTATAACTTCAACTTGAATCATAAAACTCTCATTATCAACGTAGAACTCATAACAACAACAACCAAAATACCACATAAAATCAATTCATTCTTTGCTACACAAAGGGAGGGGGTATATGGCCACCACCCCAACATGCCAACTTCATGATTTTCATTCATTTCTACACACTATAACATATTCAAATCATCCATAACATATAAAAATAAGATTAAACCTTACCTTTCCTTCTTAACTTCACAACTTGGCTAGGGTTGCAAAGGATGAAAACGGGTGGTTTGTTGATCCAAACAATAACTCCACGTTAACAAGGACCCTTCAATTAGTTGATTTACTAGAAGAAACTATTTTTTTTTCTTGATCAATTCTTGGACCTCAATTCTTGCAACTATGGCCGAATGGCCTTGCTTTTTCTTTCTCCAAGTTTCTTGATTTTTCCAAGTGATGAAGATGGTGAATATGATGACTTAGTCATCTTTTGTTACATATATTAGCCTTCCATGTGTTATATCCCGCCTTTTTGCATAATCGGAAAATTCAAAATAATTGTGAATTATGAGAAAGGAGGCTATGTTTGAAATTTTTTTAGTACGTGTATATCTATTATGAAAATTTGAACGTGGAAACACCGGAGAAGGGCCTAAGGGCAAACCGGAATGGAAATTTGTTTTAGAATTATAAGATAAAGACAATGAGATTAGGTCAGCTTGAAAAAAAAAATAAGTGGAATGAGGCCCAAATTGATAGGAACGGGCCAAGGAAAAAAAAGGGCCCAAAACCATGGAATTAATCCATGTGATTAATTTATAAAGGAGGATAGGTTAAAAAATATTCAAGAGAACAAAAAAAAAAATCAAAAAAAAAAGAAAGAGAAAACGGCTAGGAAAAGAGAAAGAAAAAAAAAAGGAAGAAAATTCTCAACCTTAAACCCTTTATTCAAGATTGTAATTTTCTTGGATTCTTTCAATGCAAGATTGCCCACAACTGGATAATTGGTTTGGCAAGAAACCATCTTTGGGGGCAAGGGAAGAGTTTAGGAAAGGTAAGAATTAATTCATTTTCTTATGTTATAAGCTTGGTTAATTTTAATATGTAGAAATGAGAAGAAACTATGAAAATATGGAATTTGCATGATAGGTGTTCTGCAAAATAGGGCCGTATGGGTGTGTGTTGCAAAAGAGTTATGTTGAATTTTATGTTGTATTCTAGTTATGGTCGTTGGGAATTTATATTGGGAAAAGAAAGTGAATGAATTGGGTTGAATTGGAAAAAAAAAGGGTTTGGGCCCGGGGGTGCTTGGTATGAAATAAAGTGAATTAAATTATTTAGTATGTTAATTGTGTTGTTGAAGTCTTGTGATGAAGATGGAAGAATAATGGTTTAAATTAGCATGAAGAAATTGTTATTAAGTTGTTGTCGGAAAGTATATGTTTTTAGTATAGATTAAATTGAGAAGAATGAAGTTTGGGGTATATGGTGATTGTTGAAATGAAATTGAAGGATATAAATATGTCGCGAATATTTTGTTGAAATTTGGAGGGTTTTTAATGGTTATGAATTGGTGGAAAATTGGTATATTTTGTATATTTTGTGAATATTTTTAAAATTATGGAATGTTTCCCAAATGATTTTGTTTGGGGTTTATGAATATAAAATATCAATGTTGGGTTGGGAAACGTGAAGTTAGAATGGGAAAATTTTTGTGTTATGTCGGAAAAAAAAAGGGTAATTGCGCCATATTGTGTTTTTTTAATACTTGTTCTTGTTGGATTGTTGGGTTGTTGTTGTTTATATTTAAAACCCAGCTAAGTCTCGGGGTGTTGTATTCATGGGGAATCTTTTCCCAAATTTCGGTAGCCAAGTATAACCCAAAAAGTGAAATGTTAACTTTCATGAATAGTTGGTAAAATGACCATTTCGGGTTTTGGGCGAAAC
>NW_026725078.1:0-33905 GCF_029784015.1 Lycium ferocissimum
AAAACGAAATCATAACCGTCAGAGTACGAGAAGTGAGCATAATAACCCGAATACCAAAGTACTTACATCGGCATATACAAATCATACATAAGGGGTTCGGGCAAATAGGATAATCGAATGTCAAAATTAATTCTTCGCTTTCTTTTGAAAAACATTTGCCTCGTATATACGAAAAATAAAATATATCATATGGAAATGACATTAACCGAATGCGAGGAACGTACGGCCCGATCCGTAAATAGTATAATAATAATGCGAGGGAACGTACGGCCCGATCCATATATAACATAATAATGCCGAGAACGTACGGCCCGATCCATATATAATATAATAATGATATCATCATATTATCACATATCATCATGTCATCATATTATCATATCACATACCACATACGGTCCGTAATGGGACCCGGCGGACAGAACGTGGTCGCCACTCCATCTGGACGCCACAACACATCATACTTCAGAAGATTTTATATCTCCGAACATCTCCGTCACACATCATAACATATATACACGGTACCCGTCCAAGAGGGGCTCGGCGTACCGGATACATCATACTTCGTATCACATCATACTTCAGAAATGTTATATCCCGCATTTTGTGCGTCGGAATATTTTAAGACAATTGCGGGAAGTTAAGGGCAAGGCCATTTCCCGGTTTTGTTTTAATGCGCAAGCCGCTCATGAATATTATTATTGGCATGGAATGCTAGGGGCGAACTTGGAAGTTGGAAATTTTTATTAGTTCATGACTTCGGAGAAGCCAAGTGCCAATTATTTTAAGCCATGAAAATGTACATGTGTTCATCTTATATTTTGTAAGGGCCCAAGGAGGCACATGGACAAGGATGACAAGGCAAGACAAGTAAGTCATCTTTTGTGACTTGAGAAATCTCTAGAAATTTGAAGAAATTTGGAGGGGAAAAGAAAGAAAAAAAAAAGAAAAGGAGAGCACATGGCCGGCCATGTGCTTGGCCATGTGCATGGTCATGTGCTATATATATATATATATATATATATATATATATATATATATATATATGGAGGGATGATTAAAGAAGGCAAGTTTCATCATTTGGAGTTCTAGAGAAATCAAGAAAAAGAAAAGAAAAGAGAGAGAGGGAGTTCGGCTGCCATGGCTGGCCGAATCTGCCCTCCAATTTTTGGTTAGGAAAAATTTATTTCTTCTTGTTTTCCTACTAATTAGAAGGTCCTTGTCAACATGAGCTAGTTGTTGGAGCAAGCGAGGCATCCGTTTGCATGATTCATTATCCTAGCCGAGAAGAGGGAGTGAAGGAATAAGGTATGGTTCAACCTTATTTTTCATGTGTGATGTATGGTTTGTGGATATTGTAGCATATGGGAATGAATGAAAATCATGAATATGTGGGTATTTAAGTGTAGCCGTGTGCATGTTGTTGGTGAAGGTATGTTGAATCAATTTTATTTAGTGTTTGGTTGATATTGTTATGGACGTTTTGAGCATGTCGTAATGTGTTGGAATGGATGAAATGCATAAAGTTGTGTCGAGGGAAATTTTGACCGGCGTGGTGGCTGATTTTAACATGTTCTCCCATAATTGTAAAGACCATGTTGTTAACATATGAGGTTGTCGACATAGTTTATGAATTTGAAAGAAAGAAATATGTCGTTGTTGTATTCATTAAGTTGGAAGGTCTCGGGTAAGATTGGATGTTGGTTTGGACATCTGGAATTGCCTATCGATATTGTTGTTATGCTTGTTGGTTTGGTTGTTGTGATTTAGGCCGAAGTTGAATTCTCGGGGTTGGTGAATATATAGGAGAAGTCTTTCAAGAAATTTCATAGAAGAAGTGACGGTTTGGAATTGGGTTCTTTAATGCTTATGGCTAATGTTGGATGTCCAATGACATTTTTGTAGATTGAGAGAAGCCAAGACGAAGGCGTGGATTAGTTTAGAGGGCGGCCAAGGTATGTAAAGCTCACCTTTCTTTCTTTGGCATGTCTTAGTATGATTAGGCTATGATATGATCCCCGAGGCGACTCCACTCCCGCGATCCGAGCATGTCCGTGATTCTTAATTATTTCTTGATATCCGTAGGTATAATGTAGTCAAATTATGGTTTCTATGCCTTTGTATGATGGAATATGAATGTGCATAAAAGATTATGTTCATAAAAGAGTCGGAAACTACGAACGTCCGTATCTTTCACATATGAGCTCGGATCGCTCCGAAACGCTCGTGGGAGGTTCCCTAATGTATAACGTCCCCGACATTCATGGGCGGGCTCGGGGGATTTTGGTACTTGCCCGTGGGCCCGCAAGACGTTCCGTTGTATAGTTCTAACAGCTTGTTAATATAACTTAATATGGCTAATAATCTGAATTCCGAATATGATTGCTCACTTATCTGTTAAGATTGAACTAAAGATTCGTATATATGTGACTCTGATACGCGATTATGACGTCTAAAGTTCTATTGATAAGTCCCGGATAATATCTGGAAGAGATTTGATTTGGTCAATGCCATCAGTTTGCAAATGATAATTTGTCTGAATATTCCGGTAAGTCTGTGTGAATGTATGACACGAGAATCCGTATGCATATAATCTTGATACATAATAATGATGGACTAAGATTTATTTGATATGTTTCTGAGTAACGTTCGGAAGGCACTTGATCTAACCATTGCTTTGGCTTGTGAATGATAAATTGTTTGATTATTATGTGGAATCTGTATGAATGTGTCACGACCCAACCCCGTAGGCCGCGACTGGTGTCCTAACTGGACACCCATACGTACCTACGTGCGCCCAGACTGCATACCAAATAGCTAATTCCGTTTAGACATACATAAGTCCATACAGATATAAGGTACATCGCACGAACATACATATGCATACATACATACGAAATATGATATGATGCCGTTAGTATTATTATAGTGAGCAAAATTACTTAAATCGCAAACTCGTACCTACTTTACCAGAACAGTGACAACCCACAACCCACAAACATGTCTACAGGCCTCTAACATACGAACGAATCGGAAAACGGGATATGGCCACCGCCGTGCCCAAATAACCAAATGTTTGATGTATATGAACATTTGAAGATATATACCAAAAGTATCGACTCCGGATCAAAGGGAGCTCTTCGATGAACGACAAGGCGATGTCCTCGCCGGTGGCGTATCACGCGGCGCGTACGTGACGAGATATGTGGCAGCGGCCCCGAGCAACAGGGGGTCGGGACACGAAGCGTGTTATATATATATATGTAAGCGGAAATATAACATCGCATAATCATAATAATCGTGGGTCAAATATGCAAAATCATAGTTTACGAGAATCGAGTTCGTGGCGGAGCCGGACTTACGAGTGTGCGCTATCATAATATGTCTATTTTCTATATATGTGAGACGGACAATGTTTCAAACGGAAGAGGTACGGAAGAATGACGGAAGCACAATGCAATCTCGACATGTGATCACAAATCATAAACGTAGTTCGCATATGATTTCCGAATTGACTCGATTGATATGTTTTGATCGAACTCGGAAGTATGACGACAATAAGTGTTACGGACGTGCAACGAATGTGACTCTCCGATCCCTATCTTTATCCAAATCGTGGTTTCTCAAATCATGCATGCGAGTCATAAGCATATTCAGACGTTTTACATATCATATATCGGATCCCGGCCCTTTCTTAAGGGACGCGTAACGATGCCGCCCTCTTAGTACGGGACGCGGTGGACGGACGGAGATCAGATCAAATGCCATCTGGCCGCCATCCCCATAATATCACATAATCAAATCATAATCGGATAACGAGATCCCGGCCCGCACATCCGAGGGACGCGGTGAGCAATGCGTGAAGTGCACGAATCACGAACCTGGCCGGGCGCGTATGAAGGAAGCATTGAGACATCCACGTTTTGATCAATGAGAAACCACATACATACGGACCGACATACGGACTTAATGAATGTAGTTACGATAATTCGAGGGCCCAACAATCGAATTATCGGATCATAGTGAGGATACGCATACGTGTCATTTGGGATGGCACATCACGATTATATCGAACGAGTGTCCAAAGCGTTCCGGATGTCAAAACATATTATGAGGCTCGGACAAATAGTCATGATGTTTTGGTATAAGCACACACAGAAAAATAACCAAGAGTTACTTCTTTGAGGATCTTAAATAGGTCAACTTAAGCCATACGAGAAATATTAGGGTTCTGTGGGCCCACTTCGGACCCAATCTGTTATATCCCGTATTTTTGAACGTCGGATTATTTGTAAGCTGAGGTGGGGCCCACGCGTTAAGATTTTTTTTGGAACATGTGACAAGTTATATGAATCACATACGTAAAGTTAAACACAACTCATGAAGGACCTTGGGCCAAATCAAAGTGGAAGCCCTCCAAACGAATATTTTTAAGAAAACATTTTGGGTGACCTGACTTTGAGGGGCAAAAACGGTATTATAAGTTTGGAATTTGGAAAAAATACCAAGAAATAGAAGTTGGTAGATAATTGAATTAGCTTTCCAACCATAGGTCGTGGGTTCATGGAGACGTCGGTACAAGGATATATAGACGTTTTAAGGTCGAAAGGAAAAAGTGGACTAGGCCCAACTCGGGATCATCTTGTTAGGCCCAAAAAAAAATGAAAGAAATTAGTGGGCCCAAAAGTGAGGGGGTGGTGGCCAAAACCTGGTCCAAGCCCACCAAATTAATTAATTTTCCATGTGCTAAATTAATATAAGGGATCATTAATATGTCTTGAAACATTTTTAGTTTCAAGACAAGTTAAGACAAGGAGAAAAGCAAGAACAAGAAGAGCAAAATAAAAGGCCATTCCGCCATGTCCCAAAAAATTTTGCCCTTTGAAATCTTCTCCCAAAAATTATTTTCTTGTGGTATTCCTACTAATTCAAGAGTCCTCTACAACGTGGTATAGTTGTTTCTAAGATAGACCGCTTGTTTCGTCGATTTAACACTTTGGACAAGCGAAGAAGATAAGAAGAAAAGGTAAGATTTTTACTCTTTTGTCTTGGAAAATATATATATAGGTGTTGTGGAATGTGGAAAGGAATGTGGAGTATGAAAATTTTGTGTTATGGACATATATATATGTATGGCCGAAAATGGTAGTTAATGGAAAGGGATGATTAAAATTTTATTTGTTATATTAATGGTGTTGTTGAAGCCTTGTGATGGAAATGGAGGAAAATGGTTCAAGTTGGTATGGGAAATTGTTGAAATGGTTATAGGAAATTATGTGATTTTAATAAAGATTTTATGTAATTGTGGAAGTAAGATTCAAAAATGAGAATTATGGTTGTCATTAATAAATTTGGAGGAAAATAATGCGATTTAGTAGTTTTGTCGCATTTGCGAAGTTTCGGATGGAATATGGCATTTGGCGGGAATACTTGAATTCGTGAATATTGTTGGAATATTATTGAAATATGTTTGAATAATTTTGAATTAGTTAATGGATATGGAAAATGTTGATATTAGTTGAAAGTACGAAGTTGGAGTAGAAGTTGTGACACTATGAAGAAAAGAAGACTAGTTATGTACGAATGTGTTTTGTATTAGATGTTGATGTTGTTAGCATTGTTGTTGGTATGGTTGTTGGTATCCGAGCCGAGTTGAATTCTCGGGATGGCGAATTTGAGGGGAGATGCTGCCGAAATTTCGTAGACAAATAGTGAATTAAAGATTTGAATTCTAAAAGTCTTACTATTGATATTTGGTAAATGTGACCAATTGTAGATTTTGGAGGAAACGGATTTGAATTTGGAGAAGCGTAGCGAAGGAAAAGGTATGTAAGGCTTACCCTTTCTTTCTCTTGGCATGTCCTAGATGTGATAGGCTATGATTTGAGCCTCGGGGATGACTCTACTCTTAGAAATCCGAGCTTATATTCATCCCTTTTCATTCAAAAGAGAATTGAATTAAATAACTTACGCTTTATTGTAAAGAAATGTTCAAACGTGCGTAACTTTTGAAAATGAAAGCGAATACCTTGAAATCTTCGAGGATGATCCAATGGCACATAATGACCACGTTTTTATGTTCGTTACCCGACTTGCTCCGAGGTGGGCCCACAACCCCCGAGATTTAGTTGTATTGTTCTATTTGTCTTATTTCCGTAAGATAATTAAGGAAACCTTTGACTATTGTTTCGAATTTGATATAAGTGTCCGGGTAACTCGATATGAGCATTCTCCGGTTCGACTATTCGATATAAATGCTTCAGCATTTAATGATCGATTTAAATATTTTGATATAAGTATTCCGATGTAAATATTCGATATATATTCGATGTAAGTATTCGATATAAGTATTCAAAAATAAATATTCGATATATATGTGTTCCGACATAGGTATTCCCGATCTAAGTATTTTGGTGTAAGCATTCGATATGATAACTCCGATACGAGTACTCCTAAGATGAGTGTCCGATATAAGTATTCGCTATGTGTATTTGGATATGAGTCGTCCGATTCGAGTATTCTAATATGAGTGTGCTCTATAAGCCTTAATGTTCTCCACGTACGATCTCGGATCGCTTAAAAGGATAAGAGGTTTCGTATTTCAAACGCCATAACTTCCCGATATTAATTTGGAAAAACCCGAAATTCGTTTTTCGAGCTCTTAAATGTCGGTAAGTGTACGTATTCATCGAGTCCGGATTTATGTGCATATGGTTTCTCACGACTTCGCAAAAGGCTCAATGTATTGCTCACCGCGTCCCGGGCCGGCAAGTTCGTTATCGTGCGGGTTCCACCGCATTGTTCACCGCGCGTCCCTCATAGGCGGCCGGGCTCGTTTATGTATGTGATATTATGATCCGATGATGTGGGGACGGTGGCCAGATGATGGCATATGGATCCGTCCGTTCACCGCGTCCCCGTACTGTAGGTCGGGTACCATACCGCGCGTCCCTCACCGAAGGGCGGTGGATCCGTTATCAAAGCACATGCTTATGATAATATATGATCCGTTATGCATAACTGTGGTCCTAAAACAAGCATTTTGATATTCGGACAAGGTCTCCATTTTTTTGTACTTCGACTCGATGACGATTTTGCACGTCGACTTTTTACACTCCGATTTTGATAAGCGTTCGCTATTACGCTCCATACCGATTTTGATTACGAATCGTCTTCGATATATCCGTACGTCCGGCTCGTTCGACGCGGTCCGTCCTGCATACTCGCAGACGTCCGACCGACCACGAACTGGCCCCTCGGCTGGCGCCCGTATGCCTAACTCGACGATATGTCTGTTTTGAGTATAGCTCGTAGGCTCGATCATATGACCTCATCCGAGCATTCGTACGTTCGCACCCTTATATGCGATCCGTAATTGTAAACAAGCATTTTAGTACCGTCGACTCACTTACCTACCGCATTCTTCGGTGTATATGAGATGTATGTCCGATTTGTGTCTCGAAAAATGAGCATCCGCATTTTGACCGATGTATTTATCTTTAGTCTCGTTTGTTTCGGCCATGGTTCGTTTTCCGTATTGCATGCCTTATGCGCGTTGCAGAGATATTTTTCCGTATTGACCCCCTGTTTCTTCGGGGTCGCGTTTCATGCCACGTGTACTCCCGTACGAGTCAAGTTATTATAGTGTTCTCCAAAGAGAGATGGCAAGCTCCATTCTCTCGAGGGTCGCCAAGTCGCAGTTTGTTCGTTATGATTTCTCGGACGTATGTTAGAGACTTTCACAGCATGCCGTCGTGGGTGCTCGTGTTGTCGGCCTCGTAAGCGGTTCCCGTCACCGATATGTTGGTCTCCGTGTTATATACCTCAATTTTGTATGATTATAGATTTGTTCGAGTTGAATGCTACGAAAAGAAAAATCTACTATGTATTTTATCTTATTTGATTCAGTTAAGTTTGACGTGATTTTACGCAGAAGAAGAGCTCAGGGTTCGCTCGTCTCTAAATAAGGGTTTCCGGGTGCCCATCACACCCTAGTAAGGTCGGTGTGACACAATCATAATGGCGTACGTAAATTATGGATAATAAGCCTTAAGGAGTCGTCCATAATCATCTTAGTGGTGTTCCGACTCCATTTTGCTTAGGCACATATAGGCAATTCTTGTCATAAAAGGTAAAGGAACATTTCAATCTTACCGAATGGTTTTGCGTCATTTTCAATCTCGAAGTGTGAGAAGCGTAATGCGATTGAGGCTCGCTTTCAAGCCTATTACACTCGAACATGCCGTTAAGGAAAGGCAAGACTTTACATACCTTGGTTATGCTTTTTCAATTTCTAATTTCACCCCCGTTTCGTCAAAATCCGCAGCAAATGATCACCTACCGCTTACTATTCATGAGAGTTAACATTCAATCTTGGTTTATACTTGTTCTACCAAATTTCGGCAAAGACTCTCCCCTTTAAATGTGACACCGAGAGTTTAACTCGGCTAGAACAATCAACAACAACCCAACAACAATACCAACAACAACAATTATCGACTAGAATCGCTTACTAACATAATTAGTCTTCTTTTCTTCATAAAGCAACAACTTTCAAACTAATCACATTTTCAAACCAATATCAATATTTTCACACTCATTTACTTATTCAAGACCATTCAAATACAATCGTAAACATTTCACATTATTTCACTAATTATACAAAAGTTCCAATCAAAACCATAATTGCCTCAAAACTTCCAACTTCCAACATAAACTTCCATAACATATTTTTACCTTTCAATTCCATCTCTATAATTACATAAATCCTCCATAACATTACCAAACTTCTACAACAACTTAACAATGAAGCTCATACAAGTTTTGGCTCATATGCTCCCACTTACAACAAAACTACATCAACACAATTACCATACTAAATAAAATAAATTCATGCCCTCTCCAACTTGTTGCATACGGCAACAACACACACACACACTCACAACACACAAAATTCCCACGCCTTTCATTTACTTCCAATGCCATAACAACATAATCAACATCAAGATAAAATTTGTTCATTCACCTATATACATACACATGCATTCGGCCACGCATATACCCCCTATTTTCATGATTTTTCATTCTTTTCCACACACTACAACATAGACAAAGCCTTCATAACATACAAAAAGAGTTTAAATCTACCTTTCTTCACTAAGTTCTTCACTTAACCAAGTTGCCCACTTGAAGAAACAAGTGCTCTTTTCTTGCCAAGATATTTATATCACTTTGTAGAGAATCTTGTTCTTTGACAAGAATCCAAGAAAATTATAATTCTTGAATCAAGGTTGAAGGCTTGAGAATTTTTCTTCTTCTTTTTTCTTTCTTCTCTTTAGCTGCAATAATTCTCCTCTCTTGTTTTCTCTGATTTGTTTTGACCTTCTTTGAAACTTCTACATGCTCACTCCTTATATTATTTAGCACACATGGAACAAATAATTAAAACCATGGGTTGGGCCTAGCCATGTTGGCCGGCCACCCCTCTCTCTTGGGCCTCATCTTCTCTTAATTTTTGTTAAGCCCAATTCCTTAAGAATCATATTTTGCAATTCCCGAAACAATTTTTTCCAAAGTTCCACTTTGTCTTTTAGGCCGTTCGATTATTTCCGCATCTGCCTTCCATAAATCGGCATACACGTATTAAGAAAAATCCAAACTTACCCTTATTCTTTGCAAGTCAAGGTTAATCTAAGTTTTTCAAATACGCAAAATTGCTTGGATGTAATGTAACGAATGGATGGCATTATAAATCCCACGACTCGCTCGTGCCATTATTATGACTTCCTTCGCCGGATCCCGGCCGGTTGATATCGTGCGCATTATGCTATAATTCCGGAGTATGATGTGTCCTGTCACTGCCGTTCCCTTTGGCCGGAACCGAGGATAATGGTGTTATGATGTGTCCGGCACGCCGTGTCCCTCTGGCCGGCACGCGGTATATATATGATGTGGCCGTGGTGACGGGATACGAGATATGAAAACCTCTCGGAGTATGATGTGGCGTGGCGCCAACGACGGCGGGCGACCACCGTTCTAAGAGCCTATGCATGATTTGTACCTACTTAGTAAGTATTTTGATATTCGGATTATTACACATGTTTTCTCGTAACTCATATATGATCTCGATAATCGACGTGCATATGACGGTTCTAATTACCGTAGTCCCTCTACTGTAGGCCGGACACGCTTTGTATGCATGTGATATGTGATTTTGATAGTCCGGACTATGATTTGTTAGTTCGAGTCGCAGTGGGGGCAAACCCAGCTGCGAGGCAAAATTCCGACCGGTTTAGGCAAATCCCACATCCACATGTCACTTATTATGATATGATCTATTTTTTCTATATACGGGAGATGTATGTTTTTCTAAAAAAGAAAACAAGAGTAAGTTTTAAGCTTTCTCGACATCCATTAGCCAACTGGCTCTTTGTACTTCTCGTGATATGATTTCCAAATTGACTTGATTATGAGATGTTTTGCTCACCGACATATGTATATACGCGATGCAGTGCCACACAGCAAGTTATGACTCTCCGATTCTCATACTTGTTTTCTCCGTCTTGCCTATTGTGACTGGCACGGATTTTCCGCTTTACCCAACTCAGCATATTCGCATCGACCCCTTTCTTCGGGGCTGCGTTTCATGCCGCGTGTACACCTGTGTGAGCAAAGATATTAGCGTAAGATGTTCCAGCGGGATCGGCGAACCCACTTCGTCCGGAAAGGTCACGGGGCCGTAGCTTGTTTGTGTTATGATATCCGAGTCATGCTAGAGACTTTGCGCACGAGAGTTGTGTGTATAAGACGTCATTGTGAGCTTCTATAAGCCGTCGTATTGTTATACATGATATTACAGATTTTGTACGGTCGCAAGTTGTGTTTGATTTGAAACGATATAAAGTATGTTCGTTTTTCGTACAAGTTTTATTATGTATTTATGATTTGGTCGAGGGCCCAATATGAATACGAGTGTTACGATAGTCTGAGGGTTCGCTCGGCCCTAGATAAGGGTCGGGTGCCCATCACACCCTATCGAAAATTGGGGTGTGACAAATTGGTATCGAGCGGTTCGTCCTAGGGGTGTACGCAAAGTCGTGTCCGTAGAGTCCTCGTTTTATGGTGTGAAGCGCGCCACATTTATAAACGAGGCTACGGGGCATCTAGATGGTTACTTTCTTGATATCTTAGATCGTCTTTGTAGAGCCAAGTTATAGAAATCCCCCGACATTGACCTTTGATTTCGGAGGACCGACGCCGGGCGGAAGCGACCAGCGGTATGGAAGGTTGCAAGCACGCGGAGGTAAGTAAGGGTACGAAATATATATGTCAAGTAGGGTATCGGCAAGACAGAAGCATTGAAAAGATAAACTTTGAAAAGCGAAAAGGAAGGTAGCAAGAAAATGATATATGTAGTCGTCTTGAGCACGAGGCAAATCTAATATCTTCGGACCTTTGTGAATATTAAGAGCCCTGTGTGGCTATGATACGATATGATATGACATAATTTGTATATATGATGATGGCCCTGTGAGGCCTTTGTTGGTATTTCCTGCGTGCAGGTTTTGGGATAGTAAGAAATACAGAGGAAACTCTGCCGAAATTTTTCTAGAAATAATGCGGGAATGAGATACGAGTTGGAAAATATTTTTGAAAAAGTCGGGTTAATAGTAGCGATGGAAGTTGGTAAATTTGCTTAATACTACGAACGTCTCCTTCTAGGAATAAGTTAACTGCCGTAATGAGCGGCGAAATAGTAAATAAGACGTCGGTGGAAATATGGTAGTAAGGGTGAAATTTGGAAGGACTTGTGCTACTAGGCGATGACTTTGAAAGAATCGGTAGGGTTGGATAAAGTGATATGGTTAAGACGAGGGTACGGAGGAGAAAGAATTGTGACGAATGGGAATGCGTTAATAAGAAAGTTGCCTGATGTGTCGTGAGGGCGTTTTGGGAATATGATAAAATTCCGACGTACTCGATATTATGTGTAGAAGATCATGCGGTGGGAAAGACGCGGTCGGGGAAAGCGTTAAAGCGTCGTATTCCATCAAAGTTCCAAAGTTAAGCATCGGCGTACATAAATTCCGGGATGGGTGACCCCGCAGGAGTTTTCTAAAATCCTACAAATTCGAGGAGGTAAGGAGCGAGATAAGAAATTGGAGTAGTCTAAAGAGAGATTAGAGTATGTGGAAGCGACACGAAAACCTTAAGAGGACGCGCGAACAAAGCCGAGTCGGTCGAGGCGGAGGGAAGGAGTTAACGGAAAGAAAGGAATAAAAGGAAGCGAGACAATATGGTAATAGGTTATGACGTGTAGAATCGAGGGCACGAGTGCCATAAGCGGAGGATTGTAAGGGACTAAGTTATAGAAAGACAAGAAATAAAGGCGAGTGAATCTTTCAGAAATGAGGCGGGATGATACGGGAAAAATGTGAACGAACGGGAGAATACGTTTTGAAAATGAGAAGAGGACTATGTAAGAGTAGTGTGTTCTGAACGACACAGAGGTAGTATAAGATTTTCCGTGTGCAGAAAAAAAAAAAAAAGCAGGCATGAACGGACAATGGTATAAGCACACCCCTAAAGGGGGGAAGCGGGTAGGAGAAACGCAAGAGTGGGATAAGAACGAGCTGATATGATAATGTGTTTAATATAGGCATACTGGCTGCACCAGCCCCCCCCACTGCCAAGTAAGTTAGTGAGGTCGGAAAACCCGACAATAAGTGTACAAGAGTTAGGATGGTGTTTGAGGCAATGTGAGAAGTGCCTACAAAACCTCGAATGACGGACACTAGAAAATGGAAGTGTATGAAAAAAAAAAAAAAAGTATGACAAGAGAATGGTATTGGATAGCAAAAAGACGGTATGAAGGATGGAAATAGTCAGAAAAAGGAGCTCCCCGAGGCACATGAGACCACAGACGACTAAGTCGAACATTCGAGGACGAATGTTCCCGGGGGGGGGAGGATGTTATATCCCGCATTTTGTGTGTCGGAATATTTTAAGACAATTGCGGGAAGTTAAGGGCAAGGCCATTTCCCGGTTTTGTTTTAATGCGCAAGCCGCTCATGAATATTATTATTGGCATGGAATGCTAGGGGCGAACTTGGAAGTTGGAAATTTTTATTAGTTCATGACTTCTTGGAGAAGCCAAGTGGCCAATTATTTTAAGCCATGAAAATGTACATGTGTTCATCTTATATTTTGTAAGGGCCAGGAGGCACGTTGTTACACTCGCGTTTTGTACATTTGAATATCCCGAGTTAATGACGAGAAGTTAAGGACAAGACCATGTTCTAAAAATTTTCTTAATGCATTAGTAGGTTATGAGCATTATTTATGGACGTTGGTAGTATGGAAATAATGAGAAAGGTTAAGGGTAAAAAGAAAAATTCGAAAAAGGGTTCATGGAAAATATTGCGGAGGACTAAGGGTAAAATGGGAATTTTATAAAGTTCTAGAAAATTCATGGAGAGGCATATTGGCCGTGTACTATACAGTCTATTTTAATCAATGAGGGCTAAGTGTAGATTATAAAAAATAAGAAAGGGGGCATGTGACTATAATTGAAGGACTAGGGTGCAAATATGAAAAGATGACTTATTCATCTTTTATTTAAAAGTTGAATTGGAGAGAAAGAAAGAACAAAGAAAAGAAAGAAAGAAAGAGAGGAGAGGGGCGGCCAAAAAGAAAAAAAAAGAAAAAAAAGAAGAAGAAGAAGTCTTGAAGTATTGGATCAAAAATAATTTTCTTCAAGTATTTCCACCAATTGGAAGATGCTCTCTAACATGGTGAAGTTGTTGGAGCAAGCAAAACAATTATATGGACAATTTATGAACCTTGATCAAGTGTGGAAGTTGAAGAATAAAGGTAAGATTTTATTCCTTTTTATATGTTATGAAGGGTTCATTTACATTACAGTACGTAGGGATGGATAAAATTCATGAGAATATGGAAGTTTGCAGGATGGTTATATATATATATGTATGGCCGAATGTGTGTGCATGTGTAGAGACTACGATTCAATTATGTATCTAGGTGTTTTGGTTGTTATTGTTGCGAGTTTTATATGGATAATGGAAGCTTGATGATTTTTAGTTGTAGTTGTGGAAAATGGGTGTAGGCCGTGTGTGTATGTGTTGTGTAAAGGTGATGGAATAATGTTCATGTAGTAGGTGAGTTGATATGGTTACGTATTTTGTGATGAAAATAAGAGTATGTGGCATGTTAATGGTTGTTGTAATGTATAGAAAAGAATGGAAATCCATGAAAATTTAGATATTGTTGTTGTGGCCGAATGATATTAGTATGGTGTTGTCGGAATATGTATCATAAGGTTATTATTGTTTTCATGGGAGTTGGAAGGTTTTGAAGGAAGTAGTATATTCATTGAGTTATTATAATGTAGCTTGGATTGAATATGGAAATGGTTAGCATGGTTGTTGACTTTATGATTGATAGTTTGGCCGGGTTGCATTCCCGGGATTGTTGTTGATTAAAATTGGCCGAGTTAGGATCTCGGGGATGGCGCATTTACAGGGGAAATCTTTGCCGGAATTTCGGTAGCCAAGTGTTATTTTAAGAATCTAATTCTAAATGCACTAATCAATGTTTGGTAAACATGACCAAATTGTAGATCTTGGTGGAATTGCAACTTGAATTTGGAGTAGCAGAAGGAGCGGAAAGAGGTATGTAAGACTTCACTCTTCTTCCTTGGCATGTCTTAGAGGTAATAAGCTTGAATACGTGTCTCGGGGACCACTCTAATTCTAGAAATCCGAGCTTGAATTTGACTACTATTCGTTCAGTAGAATTGAATCAAATGCTTATGAATAGTTGAAAGAATTGTCTGAACACCTAGAACTTGCATGAATAGGATCCGTTTACCCTGAAATTCTCATAAGTAATGTCATGAAGGGTATTATACGTAAATTGTATACGCCGCCTCATTCGACCGAGGTGGGCCCACTATTCCCAAATTCCTTTCTATTGTCCCGTTTGGTTTGTCTCCATACTATAGCTAATGGA
Source organism: Lycium ferocissimum (assembly GCF_029784015.1). Lineage (NCBI taxonomy): Eukaryota > Viridiplantae > Streptophyta > Magnoliopsida > Solanales > Solanaceae > Lycium > Lycium ferocissimum. The sequence continues at coordinate 15,031 of NW_026725078.1, forward strand.
AGTTCTTGGTTATCATTCCGACTACCAAACAATAGCTGTGTTAACCAAACCCCCGACCCCAAGGCATGATTTTCCCTACTAAAAGTTTACAAGTGTTTTTCAAAATATTCCTTTTTCTTCAGAAACCAAGTTTTACAATATTGAAAGTTTTAATGACTAAACCAATGACTATGATTCTATGATGATCATGATGTTGTCGAATATGAGAAAATGACTATGACACGACATGACATGACATGATATGATATGCCACGACATGATTTGATATGAGATGATATGCTATGACAGGACACGATATGCTATGATATGATATAATATGGTACGAAATGACATGTTCTATGTTCTCTTAATGTTATTCTCTTGGTAGTCTCGCCTTATAATTATCGATCCTTCAAGGTGAGACAAAGCGGCCATGATTACTCCATAATGCGATCGGAGGTTTCCGACCTTACGTCCCTCCGACGAGTACATGACTTTCTTTGGGCTCTCATGCATGCCATATGTATATGGGTTGGGGGGATGGGATACATGTATATGTGGGGAATGGGAAGGGAGACATGTTTCATTGCCACCTGGTCGGTGGCTTATCATCCGGACGCGGGATGCCGGACGCGGGATATATGGGCGAGCCGACGTATTTCGGCGCTATGTGGGTGAGCCGGCTTGTTCGGCGCTATGATACCATATGACCAAACAAGCATGCATGGCATCCGCCCTAGGGGCACTCATATGCACGGTCACGACTTTACATGATATGTTCCATATGTACGAATACGACTTACATGATATGTTCCACATGTACAGAGTTACTGACTTTACACATGATATGTCCTATATGTACGAGTTACTGTTCTATATGTACTGACTTACTCCCTTACACATGATATGTCTTATATGTACGGGATACTCCTTCTACATGATATGTTCTACACCTCCATATTGTTATTACACATGATTATATCCCCTACTGAGTTGCTTTTCATGCCTTACATACTCAGTACATAGCTCGTACTGACCCCTCTTCTTCGGGGGGCTGCGTTTCATGCCGCGCAGGTGAACCCAGATGAGCTAAAGCTAGCCTAGAAGATGTCCAGCGGGGTGGGTAGGCTCACTTGTCGGTGCTGCCGAGTCAGAGTATATGTGCCATGATGATTTGGTCAGAGTTAGAGACTTTGCAGACAGAGTCGTGGGTAATGGGTTGTCAGTCTGTAAGCGGCTCCAACAGCCGACATGTTATTACGTCTCGTGTTACGAGTCTTATATGATGTCAGATTGTACTTGTGGAAAAAAAAAATTCTATGTATTCATTTCTTACTAACTCATTAGTTCATCTGTGTAATAGGAATTAGCGGGTTCGCTCGGCTCCGTATATGGGGTCGGGTGCCCATCACACCCTAGTAAAGTCGGGGTTGTGACAAAGTGGTATCGAAGCAGGTCGGTCTAAGGGATGTACGCAAAGTCGTGTCCGGTAGAGTCCATTTATGGGTGTGAAGCCGGCCACATCTATAGACAGGAGGCTGCGGGGCATTTAGGAATTGTTGACCTTCTTTCTGTCCTATGATCGTGCGATAGATAGAGCCAAGTCCTAAGAAAATGGAATCTCCTATACGTTGCTTTACCTACGATGGAAGAAAGTGAGATGCGATACGGAAAGTTACGGGAGTAGGTATTGATATTACTTGTTTTGTCGTTGGAGCCGGGAGGCCAGACAGTATGGTGAGATGTGTCGTATATATACGTAAGCACACAAGGCATTGTTAATAAGGACGTGTGAAGATTTGAATAGTGAGAACGATAAAGGAGGCCTAGATCGTAATGGATACGTCTAAGAGAAAGAAAGCGAAAAGGAAATACGATAGACCAACAATAAGTGAGATGCGACGTTTCGAAAGGTTATGGATTCGGCATGGCAATGAAGGTGCGATCACTACCCTCGGGAATGAACCGGAGTCCCGGGACAAATTGAGTAGTCATACACACGGGTGGGAGGTGAATATTCGGAACTAAAAAGGGCAAAATAGTAATTACAAAGGAAAGGACGTGTTACGAAAATGTTCGGAAATTGGTAAGACTTGACTTGCTCTAGAACATGTAATAAAGGTCATACGAGGAAGCGGACACGAAAATATCGGCCTTAAGGCATCGGATTCCCAAAAGTTTCGAGGTTAAGCGTGCTCGAGGTGGGAGGATGGGTGACCGAGTAAGGGGAAGTTTGCAAGAAATTTTACATAGTAAAACATACGAGACAAATGAGAAGTTAGGGTAGCTTAAGGTAAATTCGAGTATATGGAATGGTCTGGAAACCCTAAGAGGTCGCGTGAGACGAGGCAAACTTGCTTGGTGAAGAGACGGGAAGTGCATCACGACCACGGGAATTAGGATAGGCTTGAACAACGTTCGGTCATATTTTGTGGGCTAGTTGATAGTAATTATATATGTATATATGAAGGTAATATGAGAAGTTCGCACAAACTTTGAATAAGTGTGACGCCGAAAATGGACGTATATAAAGAGAAAGAGTATGACAAAGAGAACGGTATTGGATAGCTTAAGAACTAATATGAAGGATGGAAAATAACTTCGAAGGGAGCCCCGAGGTGCTTATGAGACTCCGTACGACTAGTTGAACATTCGAGGACGAATGTTCTAAAGGGGGGAAGGATGTTACACCTCGCATTTTTGCACATTTGGATAGTCCGAGATAATGGTGAGAAGTTAAGGATGAGGCTATGTTCCAAATTTTTTTTTTAATGCATAAGTAGGTTATGAGTATTATTTATGGACATTAGTAGTATGGAAATATTGTGAGAGGCTAAGGGCGAAAGAGAAATTCGCAAAATGGGCCATGAAAATAATGCGGGAGGTTAGGGACAAAATGGTAATATTGAGAAAAGTCGAGGGGTAAAACGAAAATTTCACACAAGCTTCTTGAATATTCCAACAAGGACATGTGAGGGAAAAAAAATACATATAGATGACAAAATAAGTCATCTTTGCTAGAGAAAGTAAGAAAATTCTAGAAAAAAAAAGAAGAGGAAAAAGAGAAAGAAAAATCTAGAGAGGGGGCATGTGCCCCTCACATGCATGCAATATATATATATATATATATATATATTTGGAGTCATCTTTTAGTTGAAGAAAGAAGAAAAGAAAAGAAAAATCAAGAAAAAGAAAGAAAAGTCTAGAAGAGAAAGAAAGGGGGCATGTGACTATAATTGAAGGACTAGGGTGCAAATATGAAAAGATGACTTATTCATCTTTTATTTAAAAGTTGAATTGGAGAGAAAGAAAGAACAAAGAAAAGAAAGAAAGAAAGAGAGAGGAGAGGGCGGCCAAAAAGAAAAAAAAAAAAAAAAGAAGAAGAAGAAGTCTTGAAGTATTGGATCAAAAATAATTTTCTTCAAGTATTTCCACCAATTGGAAGATGCTCTCTAACATGGTGAAGTTGTTGGAGCAAGCAAAACAATTATATGGACAATTTATGAACCTTGATCAAGTGTGGAAGTTGAAGAATAAAGGTAAGATTTTATTCCTTTTTATATGTTATGAAGGGTTCATTTACATTATAGTACGTAGGGATGGATAAAATTCATGAGAATATGGAAGTTTGCATGATGGTTATATATATATATGTATGGCCGAATGTGTGTGCATGTGTAGAGACTACGATTCAATTATGTATCTAGGTGTTTTGGTTGTTATTGTTGCGAGTTTTATATGGATAATGGAAGCTTGATGATTTTTAGTTGTAGTTGTGGAAAATGGGTGTAGGCCGTGTGTGTATGTGTTGTGTAAAGGTGATGGAATAATGTTCATGTAGTAGGTGAGTTGATATGGTTACGTATTTTGTGATGAAAATAAGAGTATGTGGCATGTTAATGGTTGTTGTAATGTATAGAAAAGAATGGAAATCCATGAAAATTTAGATATTGTTGTTGTGGCCGAATGATATTAGTATGGTGTTGTCGAATATGTATCATAAGGATTATTATTGTTTTCATGGGAGTTGGAAGGTTTTGAAGGAAGTAGTATATTCATTGAGTTATTATAATGTAGCTTGGATTGAATATGGAAATGGTTAGCATGGTTGTTGACTTTATGATTGATAGTTTGGCCGGGTTGCATTCAATTGATTGTTGTTGATTAAAATTGGCCGAGTTAGGATCTCGGGGGGATGGCGCATTTACGGACGGGAAATGCTGCCGAATTTCGGTAGGCAAGTGTTATTTTAAGAATCTAATTCTAAATGCACTAATCAATGTTTGGTAAACATGACCAAATTGTAGATCTTGGTGGAATTGGAACTTGAATTTGGAGTAGCGTAAGAGCGGAAAGAGGTATGTAAGACTTCACTCTTCTTCCTTGGCATGTCTTAGAGGTAATAAGCTTGAATACGTGTCTCGGGGACCACTCTAATTCTAGAAATCCGAGCTTGAATTTGACTACTATTCGTTCAGTAGAATTGAATCAAATGCTTATGAATAGTTGAAAGAATTGTCTGAACACCTAGAACTTGCATGAATAGGATCCGTTTACCACCCAGAAATTCTCATAAGTAATGTCATGAAGGGTATTATACGTAAATTGTATACGCCACCTCATTTGACCGAGGTGGGCCCACTATTCCCAAATTCCTTTCTATTGTCCCGTTTGGTTTGTCTCCATACTATAGCTAATGGAAGTTCTTGGTTATCATTCCGACTACCAAACAATAGGCTGTGTTAACCAAACCCTCGACCCCAAGGCATGATTTCCCTACTAAAAGTTTACAAGTGTTTTTCAAAATATTCCTTTTTCTTCAGAAACCAAGTTTTACAATATTGAAAGTTTTAATGACTAAACCAATGACTATGATTCTATGATGATCATGATGTTGTCGAATATGAGAAAATGACTATGACACGACATGACATGACATGATATGATATGCCACGACATGATTTGATATGAGATGATATGCTATGACAGGACACGATATGCTATGATATGATATAATATGGTACGAAATGACATGTTCTATGTTCTCTTAATGTTATTCTCTGTTGGTAGTCTCGCCTTATAATTATCGATCCTTCAAGGTGAGACAAAGCGGCCATGATTACTCCATAATGCGATCGGAGGTTTCCGACCTTACGTCCCTCCGACGAGTACATGACTTTCTTTGGGCTCTCATGCATGCCATACCTGTATATGGGTTGGGGGGATGGGATACATGTATATGTGGGGAATGGGAAGGGAGACATGTTTCATTGCCACCTGGTCAGCTGGCTTATCATCCCGGACGCGGGATGCCCGGACGCGGGATATATGGGCGAGCCGACGTATTTCGGCGCTATGTGGGTGAGCGGCTTGTTCGGCGCTATGATACCATATGACCAAACAAGCATGCATGGCATCCGCCCCCAGGGGCACTCGTACAGTCATGACTTTACATGATATGTTCCATGTACTTTACTTACATGATATGTTCCGTATGTACGGACTACGGCTTTACATGATATGTTCCATACGTATGTGTTACCTGCTCTTACATATGACATGTTACACATGATATGTCTTATATGTGCTTACTCCCTTATACATGATTACGTCTCTTTCTATGTTACCATCCATGCTTTTCTTACATACTCGGTACATTGCTCGTACGACCCCTCTTCGGGGGGGGGTGCGTTTCATGCCGCGCAGTGAACCGGATGAGTGAAGCTAGCATAGAAGATGTCCGGCGGGATTGGTAGGCTCCACTTGTCCCGGGAGTGCCGCCGAGTCGAGTATATGAGCCATGATGATTTGTTTGGAGTTAGAGACTTTGCGGATGAGTCGTGGGTATTGGGTTGTCATGTGTAAAGCGGCTCCCGTAAGCCGATATGTTATTATGTTTCGTGTCGCCAGTCTTATATGATATCAGATTCTATTTATGAAAAAAAAAATTTCTATGTATTCATTTCTTACTAATTCATAAGTTCATAGGTATAATAAGAGTTAGCGGGTTCGCTCGGCTCCGAATATGGGGTCGGGTGCCCATCACACCCTAGTAAAGTCGGGGTGTGACACACATGGACAAAGATGACAAGGCAAGACAAGTGAGTCATCTTTTGTGACTTGAGAAATCTCTAGAAACTTGGCCATGTGCATGGTCATGTGCTATATTAATATATATATATATATATATGGAGGGATGATTAAAGAAGGCAAGTTTCATCATTTGGAGTTCTAGAGAAATCAAGGAAAAGAAAAGAAAAGAGAGAGAGAGGTTCGCTACTGCCATGGGTACGAATCGCCCTCCAATTTTTGGTTAGGAAAAATTTATTTCTTCTTGTTTTCCTACTAATTAGAAGGTCCTTGTCAACATGAGCTAGTTGTTGGAGCAAGCGAGGCATCCGTTTGCATGATTCATTATCCTAGCCGAGAAGAGGGAGTGAAGGAATAAGGTATGGTTCAACCTTATTTTTCATGTGTGATGTATGGTTTGTGGATATTGTAGCATATGGGAATGAATGAAAATCATGAATATGTGGGTATTTAAGTGTAGCCGTGTGCATGTTGTTGGTGAGATATGTTGAATCAATTTTATTTAGTGTTTGGTTGATATTGTTATGGACGTTTTGAGCATGTCGTAATGTGTTGGAATGGATGAAATGCATAAAGTTGTGTGTGCTGAGGGGCTGACCGAATGGTGGCTGATTTTAACATATTCTCCCATAATTGTAAAGACCATGTTGTTAACATATGAGGTTGTTGACATAGTTTATGAATTTGAAAGAAAGAAATATGTCGTTGTTGTATTCATTAAGTTGGAAGGTCCGGGTAAAAGATTGGATGTTGGTTTGGACATCTTGAATTGCCTATCGATATTGTTGTTATGCTTGTTGGTTTGGTTGTTGTGATTTGGCCGAGTTGAATTCTCGGGGGTTGGTGAATATATAGGGAGGCGAAATTTCCATAGAAGAAGTGACGGCTTGGAATTGGGTTCTTTAATGCTTATGGCTAATGTTGGATGTCCAATGACATACCATGGGCACCCGTACGTACTAACACACAGTATTGCATACCTTAACAAGAAATTCAATAAAGTAATAACTCAAATATTTTAGAAAAATTCGGGCAGAGTTTCCTCTGTTTTTCTTACTAACCAAAATCAACCTGTACTCAGAAAATACCAACATATTCACATACATACATATAGGCGAGCCGGCGAGGCTGCCGCGGTGGATAAACCGCCCCAAACAGACATCATACACACATCGTACGTACGGAACCATAACCCACACTTTATGTCTACAGGCCTCTAAACACAATACAGAGCATACAAACATATGACGGGACAGGGCCCCGCCGTACCCTGAACGAATATACATGAACATAGCAAAAGACTGTACCAAAATCGGGCTCCGAACAAGGGAGCTCTTCTCAAAATAGCTGAACAGGGACCCTAAGTCGGCGGCTCACCCGGACGTATATCCGCACCGCGCGGCATGAACGCGCCCCCGAAGAAAGGGGTCGATGACGAAATAGGTACCGAGTATGTAAAGATAAACACAGTAAATAGAACCGTAACCAATCTAGACTATATCAACTTAAGCATGGGGTCAGGAAAACCAGAACTCACCTGAGAAACATGTATCATGTATACCCACATCATATCATCAATCAATATGCACACACATAACGTACCCGGCCCTCCAGAAGTGGACTCGGTAAATAAATCGTACAAACATCATGTATGGTAATCATATAATCATATGCACATGCCGTACCCGGCCCTCCGGTGAGGGACTCGGTAAGTGAATCGTATATGTATAAATAGCGTACCCGGCCCTCCGGGGAGGGACTCGGTGAACAATGCAATAGTACGCGCACGAATACATACCCGGCCCGGGACTCGGTGGAGGACATAGCATAATATGCACGAGCAGCGTAGTGAGAGGTCATATGCACATAACAAGTAAATAACCAATTCCCTTTCCAAAACTCAAGGACCAACTATATTCATCGCCATTTAAAAACGTATAAACAGATTTCAGGTTGACCGGGATTAATAAGTAAAAGTTATGAATTTCCGCGCACACTTTACGTATCAAACATATCATACAATTCAAGGGAACCATCAAACAACTACTGTATAGTAAATAAGACAATAGCCAAAGGCTTTCTTTAAATTTCACAAAAATATGTCAAACGGTACATCATACGGAAATCTCGGGACGCGTGGCCCCACCTCGGCCAAATGTGGCGACATACGGAATTTACGTATAATACGCTTCATGACATTACCTATTAGGGTTTTTAGGGTAACCGGATCCTATTCATGCAATTTCTAGGCACTTGGACAATTCTTGCAACTATACATAAGCATTCCCCTCAATTCTATTGAATGAATAGTAGCCATTTTCAATCTCGGATTTCTAGAATTAGGAAAGTCCCCGAGGCGTGAAATCAAGCCTACACGTCTAAGACATGCCAAAGAAAGAAGGGGTAAGCCTTACATACCTTGCGGACGTCTTACGCTCGCTTTATCTCCAATCCCGTTTCGTCAAGAATCTGCAAATGGTCATTCTTACCAATTACTATTCATGCAGATTAACATTTCAATCTTGGGGTTATACTTGGGTCGCCGAAATTTCGAAAGACTTCTCCTACAAATATAACACCCCCGAGACTTAGCTCGGCTCAACAGAACCAACAACAAGCCAACAACAACATCAACAACAAAAATTATCGAACTTAAACGCATTCTAACATAAATAGTACTACTTTCTTCATACCATCATAACTTCCATTCTAACTTCACACTTTCAATCCAACATTGACATTTTCATATTCATCAACCCAACAAGATCACTTCGGAAACATTCCATGTCATTTTACGAAATATTCACAAAATATACAAGATATACAAGTTTTCCACCAAATTCATAATCCATTCAAAACCTCCAAATTTCAACATAAATATTCGCGACATATTTTTATCCTCCTATTTCACTTACAACAATCACCATGTATATCCTACAACTTCATTTTCCTCAATCACATAATCTATAATAAAATCATATACTTTCCGACAACAACTTAACAACAAATTTTTCATATTAACTTAAACCATTATTCTTCCATCTTCATCACAAGACCTCAACAACACAATTGACATACTAAGTAATTCGATTCAATTTCATTTGACCAACACCACACGGCCACATGCTACAAATTTCCAACTTCCACTAATTTATTCAACTTTCATTTCCAATACAATTTTCACCATAACTACAACTAAATTACACAATAATATTCAACACATCTTTCATGCAAAACCATGCTCACACACGGCCCCAACACACACATATATCACACGGCACACACACATACACAAACACAATTCCATGCTTTTCATTCATTTCTATACATTACAACATAAACCAAACTTCATAACATAAAAATATGAATTAATTCTTACCTTTCCAATAATCTCTTCTTGCCAAACCAAACACTTTCTTGCCAAGATAGTTATACCCACTTATAGAGCACCTTGAACTTGCTACTAATTCCAAGAGGGACGGATTTTTGAACTAAGGAATTGAGCTCCAAAATTTTTCTTCTTTTCTTTCTCTCTTTCTCCTCCTTAGCCGTGCACTCTCCCTTCCCTTTTTTTCTTGATTTTTCTTTGCTTTTCTTGAAAATTCTAAGACTTTCCATCCTTATAACATATTAATCACATGGAAAATTTATCAAGCCATGGGTTTGGGCCTAATGTGGCCGGTCACCCCTCTAATTATTGGGCCAAATTTTCTTTTCAATAATTTGGCCCAATAAGCTAGAATGCTTATTTCAAAATTTCCGAAATAAATTTTTAAAATTCCAATTTTGCCCTTAGACCTTCTCCGGTATTCTCACACTCAAGCCTCCAAAATTGCCACACACTTGCTAAGAAAATTTCAAACATGGCCTTTTTCTCATAAATCAAAATTATTTCGAATTTTCCGAATATGCAAAAATGCCGGATGTAACATCCTCCCCCCCTTTAAAACATTCGTCCTCGAATGTTAAATTAACCTTATAGTAGATTAGGATAAGCTGGGGAGGTCCTCTCGCCAACTACTCCTCACATGGCCCAGGTTCTAGCACCGAGACGCACTTTCTTTTGCTGTACCCCATCTGATCCATTCCGGCCCACGCGGCACTTTAAAATGTCAGCCTATCCAGCATATTCCAAGTCCCTTTAGACTACTCTGGCTCCCCATTCGCTCTTTTGGCTAAAGTTGCAAAACTTCTAAAAACTTCCCAGGGGGTCACCCATCTTAGAATTTCCCTCGCCCTAGCACGCTTAACTTCAAAACCTCGATGGTATACGATGCTCTAACGTAAATATAATCGCGTTCAGCTCACTATAGAACCTTTATCACGTAATTTGGAATAAAATACTGTCTTGACAGGTTTCCGGACGTCTTTGTCGCACAATTACCGTTTTGCCCCTCTCTCGATTTTCCTATTCACTGACACTTATGGATATTACCACTTTCCATCCTAGACTCCGGGATCCGTAATAACAATAGACACACCTTAATCACTGCTGTTTATAAATACTGAATTACTAACCCTCAAGTTTTCCATCCCCCACCATTACGCACAATTATATCACAGACACACATATATAAGAAAATAAATTCTAGTAAGGATTCATATACCTGTAGCCGCATCTGGTAATGCCTCCTGGTCCTGTCTACCGCCCTAATGCGTATAAGCGGTTTGATGGACCGCCGGAACCGGGGGGCTCCGCCGCGACCTCTGCCACGGCCCGCTGGTGCCGTGTACCTTGCCCCGTAGGGCGCATAGCTACTGAGGAGGACGAACCGGCGACCGACCCAATAGGCTGGGCCATACCACCTGAACCCTCCCTGTACGGGCACTCCCTCATAATATGGCCCCCGACGGCCACAAGAAAAACAGCACCCGTGCCGCGACGACATTCCCCAAAACGAGGCCCTCGCCACAACGAGAACACCGGGGCAACGGGGCCTCGTCCGACCGAACCTCTATCCATCCGTGGCCCCGAACCTGCGGAGCTCGGACCGGCTCCCGAATACCCCGCACCATCAAACCTCCCCCCGCCCGGAAATCGTGGGGGTGCACTCGTGCCGGGCCGGGCCGAATACCCCGTGCTCGCCGAGGCCGTCCGCCCGTGAATCCCCCGAATACCCCGCCGACCTAGCCCGCCGGGCCGGCGCCATCATCGCCCCGTCAGCCGGCGCCCTCTCGTGCCGCTCCTCCATGCCCCCGGGCGTACGCCGTACTCGCGCAATGTCCGCGCCGGCCGGGAAGCCATCGACATACGGTTGTCAATCAAATAGTCATCCAACCCCATGACATATCGGTGTACTCGATCGGCCATGTCCGCTACAACGTGAGGAGCGTATCCGCTAAGGAGTCAAACTCCGACTATACTCTCGCACGCTCCTACCATCCCGTCTCAAATGTATAAACTCGTGAATCGGCGCGTCTAATCTCGGGGGGTAGAAAATGGGCGAGAAAAGCCTCCACGAACTCATCCCACACACGGCTGGGGGAGCCCCCTCACCTCTCGATAGCTCCCAAGACTCATACCAGTTGGCCGCAATGTCGTGCAGCCGATACGACGCGAACTCAACAGACTCAGTCTCGGAGGCCTTAACAAGTCGCAACGTGCGTCGCATCTCTCTGACAAACTCCTGAGGGTCCTCCTCGGGCTTTGACCCGAAGAACTCTGGCGGATTGCAAGTCAGAAAATATCGGGCCCTCTGGCTGTCGCGTCCCCCAGCAAAATCATCTCCAGACTCGTCTGCGGACACGTCCCGCTACCCCGATCCGGTCGCCGGCCCACAGCGTCCCTCATGGCCCTGGCCTCCGCCTCAGGCTGCGGAGCTGGAGGCTCGGGCACTCGAATCTCAGGGGCGGGCGGTGGGGCCGCCTCCTGTGCCGCAGCTGCTGCTGCTCTGTGCTCCTCGGACGGTGATGAGGTGGCAGAACTAGCCGACCGGGGCACAGTCTCCGGCTCGGGCTGGGCATGGGCCCTAGTAACTCTCTGGGCCCGACTGGTCTCTCCTGCAACAGTAGACTTGCCCTTCTGGGCAACCGTCGTCTTTCTCGGTGGCATCGCTGAAAACATAACAGTTCATTAGGAGGAAGTCATCCTGATAATACCGCTCTATCGCACGATCTAAGATCGAAGGAAAGGCAACATCCTAAATGTCTCGTAGCCTTTATAGATGTGGTGCACAACACACCGATAAACAGGACTCTACTAGACACGGCCTGCGCGTACATTCCGAGGACTGACCGCTCTGATACCACTTTTGTCACGACCCAACCCCGTAGGCCGTGACTAGTGCCCGAACTGGGCACCCGTACGTACTAACACACAGTATTGCATACCTTAACAAGAAATTCAATAAAGTAATAACTCAAATATTTTAGAAAAATTCGGGCAGAGTTTCCTCTGTTTTTCTTACTAACCAAAATCAACCTGTACTCAGAAAATACCAACATATTCACATACATACATATAGGCGAGCCGGCGAGGCTGCCGCGGTGGATAAACCGCCCCAAACAGACATCATACACACATACTGTACAGACGGAACCATAACCCACACTTTATGTCTACAGGCCTCTAAACACAATACAGAGCATACAAACATATGACGGGACAGGGCCCCGCCGTACCCTGAACGAATATACATGAACATAGCAAAAGACTGTACCAAAATCTGGGCTCCGAACAAGGGAGCTCTTCTCAAAATAGCTGAACAGGGACCCTAAGCTGGCGGCTCACCCGGACGTATATCTGCACCTGCGCGGCATGAACGCAGCCCCCGAAGAAAGGGGGTCAGTACGAAATAGGTACTGAGTATGTAAAGCAGTAAACACAGTAAATAGAACCGTAACCAATCTAGACTATATCAACTTAAGCATGGGGTCAGGAAAACCAGAACTCACCTGAGAAACATGTATCATGTATACCCACATCATATCATCAATCAATATGCACACACATAACGTACCCGGCCCTCCAGCAAGGGACTCGGTAAATAAATCGTACAAACATCATGTATGGTAATCATATAATCATATGCACATGCCGTACCCGGCCCTCCAGTGAGGGACTCGGTAAGTGAATCGTATATGTATAAATAGCGTACCCGGCCCTCTGGGGAGGGACTCGGTGAACAATGCAATAGTCTGTGCACGAATACATACCCGGCCCGGGACTCGGTGGAGGACATAGCATAATATGCACGAGCAGCGTAGTGAGAGGTCATATGCACATAACAAGTAAATAACCAATTCCCTTTCCAAAACTCAAGGACCAACTATATTCATCGCCATTTAAAAACGTATAAAAATTTAGTTGACCGGGATTAATAAGTAAAAGTTATGAATTTCCGCGCACACTTTACGTATCAAACATATCATACAATTCAAGGGAACCATCAAACAACTACCGTATAGTAAATAAGACAATAGCCAAAGGCTTTCTTTAAATTTCACAAAAATATGTCAAACGGTACATCATACGGAAATCTCGGGACGCGTGGCCCCACCTCGGCCAAATGTGGCGACATACGGAATTTACGTATAATACGCTTCATGACATTACCTATTAGGGTTTTTAGGGTAACCGGATCCTATTCATGCAATTTCTAGGCACTTGGACAATTCTTGCAACTATACATAAGCATTCCCCTCAATTCTATTGAATGAATAGTAGCCATTTTCAATCTCGGATTTCTAGAATTAGGAAAGTCCCCGAGGCGTGAAATCAAGCCTACACGTCTAAGACATGCCAAAGAAAGAGGGGTAAGCCTTACATACCTTGCGGACGTCTTACGCTCGCTTTATCTCCAATCCCGTTTCGTCAAGAATCTGCAAATGGTCATTCTTACCAATTACTATTCATGCAGATTAACATTTCAATCTTGGGGTTATACTTGGCTGCCGAAATTTCGGCAGCACTTCTCCTACAAATATAACACCCCCGAGACTTAGCTCGGCTCAACAGAACCAACAACAAGCCAACAACAACATCAACAACAAAAATTATCGAACTTAAACGCATTCTAACATAAATAGTACTACTTTCTTCATACCATCATAACTTCCATTCTAACTTCACACTTTCAATCCAACATTGACATTTTCATATTCATCAACCCAACAAGATCACTTCGGAAACATTCCATGTCATTTTACGAAATATTCACAAAATATACAAGATATACAAGTTTTCCACCAAATTCATAATCCATTCAAAACCTCCAAATTTCAACATAAATATTCGCGACATATTTTTATCCTCCTATTTCACTTACAACAATCACCATGTATATCCTACAACTTCATTTTCCTCAATCACATAATCTATAATAAAATCATATACTTTCCGACAACAACTTAACAACAAATTTTTCATATTAACTTAAACCATTATTCTTCCATCTTCATCACAAGACCTCAACAACACAATTGACATACTAAGTAATTCGATTCAATTTCATTTCAGACCAACACCACACGGCCACATGCTACAAATTTCCAACTTCCACTAATTTATTCAACTTTCATTTCCAATACAATTTTCACCATAACTACAACTAAATTACACAATAATATTCAACACATCTTTCATGCAAAACCATGCTCACACACGGCCCCAACACACACATATATCACACGGCACACACACATACACAAACACAATTCCATGCTTTTCATTCATTTCTATACATTACAACATAAACCAAACTTCATAACATAAAAATATGAATTAATTCTTACCTTTCCAATAATCTCTTCTTGCCAAACCAAACACTTTCTTGCCAAGATAGTTATACCCACTTATAGAGCACCTTGAACTTGCTACTAATTCCAAGAGGGACGGATTTTTGAACTAAGGAATTGAGCTCCAAAATTTTCTTCTTTTCTTTCTCTCTTTCTCCTCCTTAGCCGTGCACTCTCCCTTCCCTTTTTTTTTCTTGATTTTTCTTTGCTTTTCTTGAAAATTCTAAGACTTTCCATCCTTATAACATATTAATCACATGGAAAATTTATCAAGCCATGGGTTTGGGCCTAATGTGGCCGGTCACCCCTCTAATTATTGGGCCAAATTTTCTTTTCAATAATTTGGCCCAATAAGCTAGAATGCTTATTTCAAAATTTCCGAAATAAATTTTTAAAATTCCAATTTTGCCCTTAGACCTTCTCCGGTATTCTCACACTCAAGCCTCCAAAATTGCCACACACTTGCTAAGAAAATTTCAAACATGGCCTTTTTCTCATAAATCAAAATTATTTCGAATTTTCCGAATATGCAATGAGCTCGGATCGGCCCGAAACGCTCGTGGGAGGTTCCCAACGTATAACGTCCCGACATTCATGGCGGGCTCGGCCGGTTTGGTACTTGCCCGTGGCCCGCAAGACGTTCCGTTGTATAGTTCTAACGACTTGTTAATATAACTTAATATGGCTAATAATCCGAATTCCGATTATGATTGCTCACTTATCTCATTAAGATTGAACTAAAGATTCGTATATATGTGACTCGATACGCGATTATGACGTCTAAAGTTCGTTGATAAGTCCGGACAATATCTCGGAAGAGATTTGATTTGGTCAATGCCATCGCCTTGCAAATGATAATTTGTCCGAATATTCGGTAAGTCCGTGAATGTATGACACGAGAATCCGTATGCATATAATCTTGATACATAATAATGATGGACTAAGATTTATTTGATATGTTTGAGTAACGTTCGAAGGCACTTGATCTTAACCATTGCTTTGGCTTGTGAATGATAAATTGTTTGATTATTATGTGGAATCTCGTATGAATGAATGGATGGTATATAAATCCCACGACTCTACTCTCGTGCCATTATTATGACTTCTTCGCTGATCCGAGCCGGTTGTTATCGTGAGCCTTATGCTATATTCCTGAGTATGATGTGTCCGGTTCGCCGAGCCCTTGGCCGGAACCGAGGATAATGGTGTTATGATGTGTCCGGTACGCCGTGTCCCTCTTGGCCGGTACCGTGGTATATATGATGTGTGTGTGGACGGGATACGGAGATATGAAAACCTCCGGAGTATGATGTGGTGTGGCGCCAACGACGGCGGGCGACCACCGTTCTAAGAGCCTATGCATGATTTGCACTCTACTCAGTAAGTATTTTGATATTCGGATTATTACACATGTTTTCTGTAACTCATATATGATCTTTTATAACTGATGTGCATATGATAGTTCTAATTACCGAGTCCCTCACTAGAGGGTCGGGACACGCTTTGTATGCATGTGATATGTGATTTTGATAGTCTGGACTATGATTTGTTGGGTTCGGAGCCGGTGGTGGGGCAAACCCAGTGGTGAGGCAAAATTCCGCACTGGTTTAGGCAAATCCCACATGTCGGCCCCAATGTCACCTATTGTGATATGATCTATTTTTTTCTATATATGTGAGACAGAAGTGTTTTTCAAAAAGAAAGAAGAGTAAGCTAAGCTTTCTGACATTCCGATTACTAAATCTGTCTTCTGTACTTCGCATATGATTTCCAAATTGACTTGATTATGAGATGTTTTGCTCACCGACATATGTATATACGCGATAAGTGTTACACAGGCAAGTTATGACTCTCCGATTCCTATACTTGTTTTCTGCGGTTTTTCGTTCCGGTTGTGACTCTGTTAATGGATTTCCCGCTTTACCAACTCAGTACATATTCGTCACCGGCCCCTTCTTCGGGCTGCGTTTCATGCCGCGTGTGTACACCCCGGAGTGAGCTAAAGATATTAGCGAAGATGTTCCAATGGGATTGGCGAACTCACTTGCTCGTGAGCGCCGCCGGTCGAGTTTGTTTGTGTTATGATATCCGAGTCATGTAGAGACTTTGCGAGACGTAGTTGTGTGTATAAGATGTCAGTTGTGAGCGGCTCTATAAGCCGTCGTATTGTTATACATGATATTACAGATTTTGTACGGTCGCAAGTTGTGTTTGATTTGAAACGATATAAAGTATGTTCGTTTTTCGTACAAGTTTTATTATGTATCTATGATTTGGTCGAGGGCCCAATATGAATACGAGTATTACGATAGTCTGAGGGTTCGCTCGGCCCTAGATAAGGGTCGGTGCCCATCACACCCTATCGGAAATTGGGGTGTGACAGAAACACATCATACTTCGAATAGTGCGCATGATAACAACCGTTCCGGATCCGGTGAAAGATGTAACAACGAGAATGCACGAAATAATCGTAAGTAGCCATATGCATACAAATCTTTATTACACACTCAACAGAATAACCGAAGCGAACTATTATTTCAAAACCAAGACAATAGTCAAATCAGATTTTCTTCCGAACATCACTCGGGAACATATCAAACCGAACTTCAGAAACCATAGTCACGTATCAAAATCATAAGTATACGAATCATTATTTCGAGACTCAACAGACAAATATATAGTCATACTCGGGGGTCGGAAAGGTAGTCATATTGAATTCTTTCAAAAGCCATCTAATATACAGAAGAAGATCGCGGGACCCACGGACGAGCGTCAACCCAATCCGGGCCCGCCTACGAAAATCATAGTCATCATATGTTATCGAATCATTATTACAAACTCAAAAGATAAGTAAACTGATCGTACTTGAAATCGAAATAATAGTCATATCATATCCTTTCAAAAATCGTCAGAAGTGCATAAGGAAAGTCGCGGACCCACGGAGGGGTGTCGACTCAAGTCGGGCCCGCCATGAAAATCATAGTCATTATACGTCATATAATCATTTACGAGCATATCAAAGCCATCCGGTTCGTCCGTGAAAGTTACGGACGTTCGTAGTTACAAAAACTCTTTTGAAAACAAAAACTTTTTGTGCAACATTTGAAACCAATCATACAAAGACATATAAACCACAGCTTGGCCATATAAGGATGCCAACATTAAGAAACAAATAAGCATCGTAAGCATGCTCGGATTTTACGAATAGAATTTCCCCGAAGCTCACAACGTATCATAGCTTAACCAAATCTAAGACATGCTAAAAGAAGAAAGTAAGCTTTACATACCCTGATTGCTTCCTAAGCTAATCCAAACTCAAGTCTCGCCTTCTCAAGATCTACAATAACGTCATTAGACACCAAACATTAGTCATAGGCACCTCTAATCCCATTTCAAACTCGCACTTTATTTACGTAATTTGCGCATTTCCCCCGTAAATTCAACACCCCGAGAATTTAACTCGGCCAAATATCCAACAACAATACCAACAACCACATCAACAATATCAATAAGCAATTCCGAACACATTCTAACATTAGTAACTCTTTTCTATACAATTCGACGATATTCCATTTTCATTCAAATCAACCGCATACGATCAAACCAACATCAACGCTCATACATTCACATAGTAATCCGAGATCCTTTAATCACGATTCTGTGAACATTTCAAACAACCCGCAAAATATTCAAACAATCCAAATAATATGCCATAGAACCCGAAACCTTCCCAACTCAACATGAACAACCATAACATATTTCTTTCTTCCAAATTCATGAACTTCACCAACAATTCGCACGCTAACAATATAATTATCATAAATTCAAGAAACCACATTAGGACCAAATTGGCTCCTAAAACAGCCCACACAATTACAACCTCAACTTGGATCATTAAACTCTCATTTACATCATAGAATCCGCAACACAACATCTCAAACATACTAAATAAAATTAGTCCTTCATCCCTATATAATACTACATATACACGGCCAAACTCACAACAATCACAACTTCAACTTAAACCATTCAATACCTTCATTTTCATCACATAGAATTCACAACAACAA
>NW_026725079.1:0-19543 GCF_029784015.1 Lycium ferocissimum
TTAAAAATTTGCCAAAAATGGAAACTCACTCAAAGATGGTGTCTATTCCAGTGACTCTAAAAGGTCCTAATTACTTGCTATGGTCAAGGCTTGCCAAGACAGCACTAGGAGGCAGAGGTCTTTGGGAGTGCGTGGAGGGCAAGGCCACAAACAAGACTGTCCTAGGAGAGGATGGCAAAGAAGAGGCTAGTGCGGCTGAAGGTGATAGGAAGAAAGGTCAGGAGGACCTCATGGTGCTTTCAATCATTCAAAACAGCCTAGATGCGCCTATCTTGGAGGCTTATTCCTACTGTGAAACCTCCAAAGAACTTTGGGAAACACTTAAGAAAGTGTATGGTAACATCTCCAACATCAGTAGGGTGTTTGAAGTCAAGAGGGCTATCAACACTCTCACCCAAGAGGACACTGACTTCTCTACTCACTTTGGGAAGTTTAGGTCCTTATGGGCTGAGATGGAGATGCTCAGGCCATCCAGTGTTGATCCTGAAGTGATTAATGAGAGAAAAGAACAAGATAAGGTGTTTGCCTTGCTCTTTACTCTCAACCCAGTGTATGGTGATCTGATTAAGCACATCTTGAGGAGCGACAAGCTTCCATCTCTAGAGGAGTTGTGTGCTCAGATACAAAAGGAGCAAGGATCAGTGGGGCTCTTTGGAGGAAAGGGAGAGCTCATCCTTGCAAACAAAGCTGAAAAGGCAGAGGTTCCACTGAAGGCGCAGCAAACAAAGGACACTACAAACCTGGAGACAAGAAGGTGTGGGAGTGTGACCATTGCAAGAAGAAAGGTCATGGGAGAGACAAGTGCTGGATTCTCCACCCACACCTCAAGCCTCAGAAGTTCCGAACTGATGCAAGAGCCAACTTCTCTGGTGATGTAGGAGAGACCTCTACCCCTATGCGCGCCAAGGCTACTAGTGATGGAGCACACAATGAGAATGTCAAGAAGTCTGACATTGAAGCTCTCATCAAAGCCTTAAGGGAGTCTGGTAAAACACTTGGTTATTCTCTAAATGCATCATATAGATTGTCTAGTGCTCCTCATGCTCTTACAACAAATATGAATGCATCTAGTAGTATCAAACCTTTGATAATAGACTCTGGCGCCTCTCATCATATGATTAGTAATGCTGAGTTAATTGAGAACATTAAACCTGTTTTAGGACATGTTAAAATTGCTAATGGTGATAGAATTCCCATTCAGGGTGAAGGAACCATTAAATTGTTTGATAGAGATACCAAAGCATTTTATATGCCATCTTTTGCATCAAATTTGCTTTCTGTCAAAAGAGTTGCTACTGATTTACATTGCAATGTAATATTCAGTCCTAATGAGGTTATGTTTCAGGATATTGAGACTCTTAAGTTGATTGGCAAAGGTGTTACAAAGGAGGACTTGTACCTACTTGAAGACATCAAGACCAGTTCAAATTTATCTGCTTTTAGTTCAATTCCTGTCTTAGATAATGATGTATTGTGGCATGCTAGATTAGGTCATCCCCATTCTCGTGCCTTGAACATTTTATTACCTAATGTTGTGTTTAAAAATGATGGCTGTGAAGCTTGTATCCTTGGTAAACACTGCAAAACTGTCTTCCCAAAATCGTCTACCATTTATGAAAATTGCTTTGATCTCATACATTCTGATGTCTGGACTGCACCATGCATATCTAGAGAGAATCATAAGTACTTTGTCACGTTTATTGATCAAAAATCCAAGTATACTTGGCTGACTATGATTCAAACTAAAGATAGAGTGCTTGATGCTTTTATTAATTTCCAGAACTACATAACTAATCATTTCAATGTTAAGATCAAAGTATTCAGGTCAGATAATGGGGGAGAATATACAAGCAAAGCATTCAAAAGCCATCTAGCTAAACATGGGATCATTCACCAAACTAGCTGCCCATACACCCCACAGCAAAATGGAGTTGCTGAGAGGAAGAACAGGCACCTAATGGAGGTGGCGAGATCCATGATGTTCTATACCAACATGCCTAAACGATTTTGGAGTGATGCTGTGATGACTGCATGCTATCTCATCAATCGGACGCCTACAAGAGTGCTTGAGGACTCCACACCATATGAGGTATTGAACAAAAGAAAACCATCCATTGATTACTTACGGGTCTTTGGGTGTTTGTGTTTTGTATTAAGGCCAGGTGAGCACAGAAACAAGCTAGAGGCAAGAAGTATCAAGGCAGTGTTCATTGGCTATTCAAATACACAAAAGGGGTACAAGTGCTATGTACCAGAGACTAGGAGAGTCATGGTGTCCAGGGATGTGAAGTTTGTTGAATCAAGAGGCTACTTTGAGGAGAAAGATTGGGAGAATCTCAAAGACTTATCTCAAGAAGCCTCGGATAGAGCACTGAACCTGAAGCATATTATGGAGAGTCTTGGCATCAACATGGGTCAGGGATCAGCACCAGTGATTCTTGAGGGTGAACAAGTTATTCATCCTAATCCTGAAGGGGGGAATCAAGAGGGTTCTCACACTGGTCAAGAGGGATCAGATGAAACAAGAGAAGTTCAAGAGGGAACACACACTGATCAAGCGCAAGAGGTTCATGATCAGGATGAAAACAATCAAGGTGTGCCATCAGTACAAGAGCAAGAGGCTGTACCTGATGAAGTTGAAAGTATAGAAGAAGTCCAGCCGCTTAGGAGAAGCACAAGGGTCAGGAATCCACCATCAAACTGGAGCAACACAAGGGTATATTTCAACAGCCAAGCAGTTGCTCATCCAGCTCAAGCAACATGCTCCCTAGCTCAATACCCTAAGGATCATCAAGTGTTCATTACCAACCTTGATGAGGCTTACATACCAAGGACATATGAGGAGGCTATGGCAATCAAGGAATGGAGAGACTCAGTAGAAGATGAGATGGGGGCTATGGAGAAGAATGGAACCTATTTTGAAAGTGAGCTTCCCAAAGGCAAGAAGGCAGTGACCAGCATGCTTCTGTTCACAATCAAGTATCTAGCTAATGGGAAACCTGAAAGGAAGAAGACCAGGCTAGTAGCAAGAGGCTACACTCAAGTGTATGGTGAGGATTATCTAGAAACATTTGCTCCAGTAGCAAAGTTACACACCATAAGGGTTGTGCTCTCTCTTGCTGTGAATTTGGAATGGGATCTTTGGCAAATGGATGTCAAGAATGCATTCTTACAAGGAGAACTAGAAGATGAAGTCTACATGCGCCCACCACCTGGAATGGAAAGCATGGTCAAGCCTGGAAATGTTTTGAGACTGAGGAAAGCAATATATGGTCTAAAGCAATCTCCAAGAGCCTGGTATCACAAGCTGAGTTCAACACTGAATGGAAGGGGTTTTAGGAAATCTGAAGCCGACCACACCTTGTTCACTCTGACCAGCAAGCAAGGGATCATTGTTATACTCATCTATGTGGATGATATAATCATCACAGGCAGTGACAAAGAAGGGATCGACTCAACCAAAGTGTTTCTCAAAGCAACATTTGACATCAAGGACTTGGGAGAGCTCAAGTATTTCCTAGGGATTGAGATATGCAGATCAAAGGAAGGGTTGTTCCTGTCTCAAAGAAAATACACTCTGGATTTGTTAAAAGAAGCTGGTGATCTTGGTGGAAGAGCTGCTAAAACACCACTAGAAGATGGATACAAAGTGATGCGTGAGGGGGAGATTGAAGACAAGGCATATGGAGATGTGAAGCACTATAGAAGAATGGTGGGGAAGCTGATATATCTCACTATCACAAGACCAGATGTGTGCTTTGCAGTCAACCAAGTGAGCCAGCATATGCAAGCTCCCAAGATGCATCATTGGAACATGGTGGAGAGGATACTAAGGTATCTAAGAGAGGCGCCAGGACAAGGAATATGGATGGGGTGCAACAAGAGCACTGAGATAGTTGGGTATTGTGATGCTGATTGGGCTGGAGATAGAATTGATAGGAGATCAACTACTGGTTATTGCACATTTATTGGAGGCAACTTGGTGACTTGGAAGAGCAAGAAGCAGAAGGTGGTTTCATGTTCAAGTGCTGAGGCAGAGTATAGAGCCATGAGAAAGCTCACAAGTGAGCTGATTTGGATCAAGGGACTGCTTAAGGACTTGGGAGTTGTGACTACCTCACCAATCACTATGCATTGTGATAACCAGGCGGCTATACACATTGCCAGCAACTCAGTCTTCCATGAAAGAACCAAACACATTGAAGTGGACTGCCACAAGGTTAGACAAGCAGTAGAGCAGAAAGTGATCCTGCCATGCTACACAAGAAGTGAGGAGCAGCTAGCTGATATCTTCACAAAGGCAGCAAGCACTAAGGTCTGTGAGTTCATCCATCCAAGGTTAGGACTCATAGATCTCTCATGTCACTGATCTCTCCTCCATGAAGTGATCTACTCTTTTTCCTTGGCTTGGTTTTTGTCCCATTGGGTTTTGCCTAGCTAAGGTTTTAATGAGGGATTGCTTCATGGCTTCCAAGCTTGACTTGTTCCATATGGTCAAGCTTGAGGGGGAGTGTTGACATGAAGAAGAATAGAAGAGAAACAAATGGATGGAGAAGAAGTGCAAGGTGGTTTTTGAGAAGTCAAGAGAATGGTCTGAGTAAGATTGTGAACTAAGACTACTGACTAAGACAAGGATGACTGGACACATTATTTGAATAACTCAGAAGAAGAAGAGTGTCGACACAAAGAGAAGAGAGACATGGAGAAGGAGTTCAATATTTCCTAACCTCACTTTGGAGGCCGTTGGGAGCTGTCCTTTCTGGCTTGAACGAGCCTGATCGATTCGCCACTCTATATGGATTTGTTTAATGTGTGTTGAACTAAATCTTCCTCTCAATTGTTTATTGTTTCTCTCTCTCTCTCTTGCAACTTGTTTGTCTTTAAAGCCGTCTTAGAATCTAGTCAAAGGAACTCTACATCTCCTCTTTATATACTCTTATATTGTCGACATCATCTCTCTTATGAAGTCTCACAATGGCAAGATCACATGAATCTTTCATTCTTTATAAGCAGTTTATATATTGAGTTCTACTCAGATATTCATTCTGATGAGGTCTCAATACCATTCTTATTCGCAAAATCATATATCCCACTTTTGATCCGATGATTAAGAGAAACCAAGGACTTTCTACCTTCTCTCTCTCTCTCTCTAATGATTCACGATCACACGGGAACTCCTCAGATAAGTTTGCCCGGGTCTCTTTCATTCTTCTAAACTTTGGAAGACACTTGTCCAGCAATAATCCTCACATTCTATTTCTTATGGTCCATGCTTCAGAATGGTCACAGTTCCCATTGAACCTCTTGTCATCACTAGATTGTCTGCCTGTACCGCTTTGTTAGCTTGTGGCGCTTCACCACTTCTCAACTTGTGAGGTTTGTGTTAAGCTATTTGGACTCTCCTTCATCCAGCTGGTAGCCTCTTCATTTGAATCCCGAGAGCACACTTCCTCTAAACCGGATGATTCATCATCTCAAAGACATGGTTCTTGTTATTGTAGGAGAATAAGAGTTGAATATCTCAACCAACAATGCCAAAGACTTTGTCTTGCTCCCTTCTCTTGAATATACAATTCCCCATTATCCGTAGTATGGCATCTATCAGAGCCATAGTTGCTAAACCTTCAAAATGGAAGTGAACTAAATCTCATCTTGGGTAAGTTGTTGATAGCTTCTTCACTATCAAAGACTCTACTGAGGTTTGAAGTGTTTCCATAAACCTTTTTCAAGGTACCACGATCTAACAAGCTTTAGCTGACTCACAGTAGCTATAAGCATCCAGATAGCAGGTTCCAATGAGCGTGAAGAACTGACATCACAAGCAATTCTGACTGTTCCACATCATCACTTGTAACCTCTCATTGTCTTTCTTTGGTGCCCCGAGCTTTGGACAACCCTTGGTTGACTCCACAAACCCTTGCAAGGTTTAAGTCCTCACCATCCGAGACCATACAAGATGTTGGTTCCCTTGAACACAACTTTCATTATGTATACTTCCTTCCATTTCTTGAAGATCACTCCTAGTACTTCAAGAAACAAACCAAAGAAAGGTTTAATCAAGTTTCTATCTTGCCAAAGATACAACCTTGATCCGCGAAGAGGAATCAAGATTCTCTGAACACCTAATAGTGGAAAGTACCTTCTTTACAAAGATACATCTCACAGCTTGACATGAAGACTTGAACCCACTGAGATCGATCTTGAACTTGAGCTTTCAACCTACGAACGTATACAACAGACTTCTCTTCACTCATGAACCAGAAAAGAACTAGCTTTGAGCTTGGTTCACACCTCGGAAAGTAACAATCTTTGAAGAACAGCCGTATTGAAACCACCAAGAACACCAAGAACACTTCTCTTTGGATCTTCACTAGGAATCACCAAAGAGTTCACTCAGATTGCCTTCAACCTGGCTCTGATACCATATTATTTTAGATTAATCTGAGTGTTTATGTAGATTCAAAGAGATCAAAAAGAGAATAAAAAGTGTAGGAGATTCTTAGATTCAATAGTAAATAAGACTTAGAGAGAAAGCACTCATAACTTGCATAGTATTATTAATGATCCGAGATTACACTTATATAGATAAAGAGACTAAGGGTTAAAACCAAGAAAAGAAAGAACTATACAAAGCATGTAAGGTCAACAAGAGAAAGGCTGGCTAGTTTGAAATGCATGGCTGAGATGGTTCACATGCTTGTGGACTTGAGATGAATGTCCAAAGCTGTGAGCTATTCTCTCTCTTTTCTTGGCAACGGTCGATCACATCGTGCTGACCTTCCCTTTCATCCTAAACCTTTCACCATCTCTCCACATCATGCTCTTGTAACATCATTCTCTGGTAACTTTTCTCTACTGTAGTAAATAAAAGTTACTGTCATGGTTACTTCTCCACCAAGGTATCTTCAACCCTTCTTTCTCTCAATATAATCATCTCATCTCAATCTCCTCCTGTTAGAATTGCCTCAAACTGGTTCAAGCTGCAAAACAAGAAGAACAAATCAGTCTTGGAAGAATGATACTTGCTTCTCCAGGAACAACACAAACCGATGGTTCACACTCCTCTTCGAAACTTGAAAGGGACCAGTGCCTCTTGGCTTGCTTAGAATTCTGGAGGAAAAAGGTTTCAGGGATAGAAACTCTCCTGGTTCAAAGATCCTCACCTCAAGCTTCTTGTATAGATTCAATTGAAAGTGAGCTTGTGCTTATTCTAAAATCCTTACAGCTTTAAACTGATCATAACTTCAGGTGAAAAGGAATGATCAGTGGTCTCTTCTTGATAAGTGGTGACCTTCTTTTCTTGTGTGTCTTGTACCAAATGGTCAACAAACCCTCTTGGCCCATGTTGATCAGAGCCTACATCACAAGTGCTCTTCCAATGGACCATGCTTCTTTTCCTTGGGGAAATTTGAACTGCAGATCAGACCAGGAGGCTTCAACTCCAAACAAGATATATCAAGCTAGTCCTAGTGTACTATAAGATTCAATAATCTTCAAGCTTGATACCACAACAGGAAGCTTAATGAACCAGATGAAGCCTGTTCTAATGCAAGCCATCATTTTCTCAAATGAAGCCATTGGTGAGTCCAACCATGATAACCAGAACAAGTTACCTTGAACCATTGAATCATGGGTAATAACCAAGACAAAATCCATGGATATGTCATCACAGGAGCTGTGATTATGGCAAGTTAGAGATCAACCTTTCGTTTTACAAGACACATCATTATGCACAATACCTCTAATCAGTTTCTAATGTCATGAACAGACAAGAAGTTTGTCTACTCCTAATCAATGGAGAATAACCGTGAAGTTGAATAAATCCATCAAAGATGTGTGCTTACACCATTGATAAAGTCCCTCATGAATAGCTAAAACTTGTGGTCAAAAGAAATGATGCCCAAAGAATGCACAAGGAAGATCATTGGATCCTACAAAGTCCTTGGTCAACCTTAAATCACTAATCTTAGAGAGAATGTGCAAAGTTAGGATCAAGATCAAGAATGTGCAAAGATAGGGTTCTTGATATGTTTGAAAGCCAATGGGAGTATACAACCTGTCGACTTATGCAATGAGTCTAGAAGTAAGCTTAATATTACTTGAATGTTGATGATGAGATAAATTCCTTGGACAAGAATTGTGCTGTGTGTCTGCATTCTCTGAACCAGGCATGCTCTCACTCTGAGCTAAGCACTCATAAAGAGAGTTAAGAGGTAACAATTATATTAAAGATCAAATCTTTGTCTTGTGTGTGGCAGCATCACACTCTCTTTATGTTATTGACAAGAGGCAAAGGGTGCAGACAAACAAGACAAAGCAACAGCCTGGAGAGCTTTCTAAACAAGTGCTTAGCAAACTACTTGACAATGGTAGAGAGAGCAGGCTGGGTCTGCCAAGGGCAGATTGCTTACCCATTACTTCTGAATTGATCATGTTAGTAAAGGCCATGATCTGTCTCCTATCCATTGATTCAGAAACAACAAAACCATGACAGGACCAAGCTGAGTGCACCACATGAGGAGAGCTACTGATGAGTCTTTAATACTTTCAAGACCAACATTATAAGTAAGTGTTCAGATAAAGAATCTCACATCAAAGTTACATCTCTTAGAAGGTTGTGGACTTTGGTTGTGTGAAAGACTTGGAGCATTTTTGAGTCCAAAAGATTACCAATCACAGAGGATTGTCTCTTCCATTAAAGACACTTAGTCTTCAAAAACGTGGTACCCCCTCTAAGAGCTTTTGGAAAAGATGGTATCAGAGCCTAGTTGCTCTCTTGGGCTGAACTCACTCTGTTCTACTTCATCCTGAAGCTCTCTCTCTCACTTTGAAATTGTTTTTGATGAGCTGTGTGGCTAGGATTCAAAACATGAGCAGTAGAG
Source organism: Lycium ferocissimum (assembly GCF_029784015.1). Classification (NCBI taxonomy): domain Eukaryota; kingdom Viridiplantae; phylum Streptophyta; class Magnoliopsida; order Solanales; family Solanaceae; genus Lycium; species Lycium ferocissimum. The sequence goes on from NW_026725079.1 coordinate 8,883, forward strand.
AGGTTAGATGAAGTATGTTTTTCAAAATTCAGGATGCAATCTTTAAATGTTTTTTTTAAATCAATGACTCTCCCCTTGATCTCCTCATTGTTTAAGGTTTGGATGAAAGACTGAAATATGTTCTTACCAGCCTGAGGGAGGGAGAAAAGATTATTCTTGCATCTTGAAATCACTAAAAAAAAAAAAAAAGATTTCTGAAAAATGTTTTTGAACAGATTCTTGAGTAATCTGATTCTGAAAAATGTTTTAAAAATATTTGACCAGTGGACAAACTGTTTTGATCCATTGGTGTCTTTGTTGTGTGAGCCATAGAAAACACTTGTTTATGTGTTATTCTGATGGTTCTCTTGTTGCAAGCCCTGGAAAACATCAGTTCATGAGTTATTCCAGTGGTACTTTTCTAAGATCAGTGAGCAAATTAATTGTTCAATGGTCCATTGTGTTTCAGCTACTAAAGCACCAAACTCATGAGGAGTATTGGTTGCTCCTGGCTGTTAATGCTTCCGCAAAACTCAAGAAAACAGAGCAAAACTCTGTCCATTAGAACTCTTGAGCAAACTCTCTATTCTCTCTTTTCTAATTCTCTGATTCTTCTTAATTCCATCATTTGATCTACCCATTCTGAACAACTAATCCTTGGTGTACATATTCTGAGACCATGGAGAAATAATTTGAAACAAGGAGTTACCAAAGCATTACAACTTGTCTCTCCCAGATACTCATGGAGCTTGTTGCACAAATGCATATCTGTACATGGAGTTCCTGTGAGAAATCATGAGTGTTCTCATGCCTTGAGGTCTGTCTCAAGATCAACCTTGTGTGTAGAATGTTGAATTGGCTTGTCTACTGATCAGATCAAGAGACAGTTGACAAACCATGGTGAGAGGCATCTAAAAGCATGGAGTTTGAGTAACCTTCTGGTTGGGAAGCTATGAATCCAAGCTTGGTCCTTCACATGAAGTTAGAATAAGAATTACCTTGTCTTGGGAAGAAATTCAATCATCCCATTCCCAATGTGTAAGCTTGATACCTTTCCAGCATACTGTGTTGGTGAGAACTTCTGGTCTCAATGGATCATTGAAGCCATCATCATTGGCTCTATCTTCAGTTGGGAGCTTGAATAACCATACTTTTCTCAGTTCCAGGTCATCTTGAGCTTGAGCTTCTCATGACCATCATTAATATCAGAAACCAATGATTTTCATCTCACCCACCTGATGTTGAAATTGAAAGTGCCTTAAACCTCTCAAAACTTATGCAAATGGTTCTTATTTAAAAACATTGATGGATGAACTGTTTGCCTTAAGAACTGATGCATGTGTTGTGTGAATTAATCAGGTACCTTAGTTGGAGCTGAAACAAGAGTAAAGCTGGTCGTGGATCAAACCCTTTGATGATGGCGATGTCAGAAGAAAGGGGAGACGTTACCAAAGATGAAGAGTTCCAAGATGTGTTGTGTGTGAAGCAAGGAAGGCATTGAAAAACATCCTTGCAGACTTTTTTTTTTTTTGAATCCTAGAAAACAGGCTCATGATCCAGAGTCTAAGGAGTCCATGAAAATCATCTTAAGCTCCTTAGACTCACTGGCCAATCCCTAGGCTGAGGGTAGTTGCACTCTTTTTCCTAAGTGCAAAGCTCCCATCATTTTCCACAAGGTTTTTAATGAGGCAAGTGCTCTCAGTTCCAAGCTTGCCCAAGGATCTCCTATGGTCAAGCTTGAGGGGGAGTGTTGAATAAAAAAGGAATGAAGAAGAAGAAGCTGGTTGATGATCCAAAGAAAATTCAAGAGAAAAGCCAATTTGAATATCTGTTTTGTGCAGTCTTGCTCCACAAGCTACTATCTTGACCTAACTTCTTCAAGGCAAGAAAGATTGTGGAGACTTAATATTTTTGGGAAAAACTAGAAGTGTCTTAGAACCAGACGGAGGGAATTTAAAAGAGAGAGCATGGTTTGATGATTTGAAAAGAGAATCACATGTTGCTTAAGAAGCAGCTGGACCTGTCACTTTCACTCAAAATTTTTCTCTCTCCTGTCACTCTCACTCCCTCTGGAATTCACCTTGGCTGCATCCTTCTGGCAATCAGAAACCCCACAATAATATTTGTTTAGTCATTCCCCTTGTTTAATCATTGTTTATTGTAAGGTGATTGTCTATAAATAGAGAAGAGACACCTCTTGTGGATTAACATATCAAACAACTTCTCTCAGCATCTAATTTCGTGGCTCTCTCTCTCATCTTGTGTCTAAAAATATCACAATCTCACCCAGGAGTTCATTCAAGAGAGGCTGCCTTGAATCTCTTTCTCTTTGCTATGATTCCAGTAAAACACTCTCTAAACTCTCTTCTTTATATTTTTTAAACTCTACATTACTGATTCTAATCCCTTCATGTCTTCTTAAGTGAACAAACTATGGATGAATCAATATTAGATTCAAACTAGAGATAAGGGTTTACTATTAAGAGAGTGGAGCTGGTCTCACCTCCTTCATCAATCTAAAGTCTGAATAAATTGTTCTTAATCTGAGATTTTTTAAGATATTCAATCTTCACTTTTGTCTCTTCCATTAAAGAGTGAGTTCATGTTGTATGGTTGAAGGGATTCAGTTACAAGTTATCTCTCTCTCTGACAATGAGAGAAACACTCATGAATTATCACACACAAGACTTAAGGATGAGATCACAAGCTCAAAAGTTTAAAAAATCTACAGCCCCTTAACAAATTTTTATCCTCTTAAAAAGAGGAAGACTAAGCCTGTTGATTGAAGAATCAGATTCTTCATGATTCAGGAAATGAAAATCAATTGAAAGTTCCTTTGTTTGACCAGGCAGTGAAGAAGATCTCCATTCAAATGGATTCAAGAAGATAGAAGTCTCCATGCTTTCTCAAGGATTACCCTGTTTTGAGCTATTCTTCATGTCTTCTTATCAAACCAATGAACCTTTAATCTAAGAAGCAAGAACATCAGCAAGCCACCTAACAGTGAAGAATAAAGGAACCAAATTGTGAAGTGTGAACCAAGCTCTTGAGTGAAAGCATTCTGTGTGCTTGAGATGTAGCCTGCTCAAAGACAGGTATCAAGAATGATCTTTGATGTTCTTTGGCGAGAGAAACCAACCAGAGACCACTTCTAAGAAGGTGTGCTTTATTTGGAAGGGACAATCAGAACTAGCACAACTTCCAAATCTTTTTCATAGTTGAACAGTCAACCTCTCTCAAGGAGTTCTCAAAGTAACAAGAGAAGATTGAATCTCCTTTATGATCTGGATTCCAGAAATCCCTCATGTCTTTGTTATAAGCAATATCTTCATGATTCTTATCAAACCAGGATGTTCAACAGAGTGATGCATCTCTGAACCTCTCAGGAATCTCCCAATCCTGATCTATCCAGGAATGGTACATGTTGTCATCATCCAAGATAAACCACTAAAAGTTGTTGGATAAGAGAGAGAGAGAGAGAGAGAGAGACTTGTTTACATAGTGGGAGATCTTGTGTGGAGTTTAGCCTTTCTTCAAACATGAACCAAAATAAAAATACAAGACTAACGAGTTGGAGGATAGTCAAGGCAAGACAACACTAGTGTTAAGCACGCTTACCCACCTTCTGACCATAACGCAGATGATCGACTATGCCAGATTACCAAACCAGGTTCATGGACATATGGCATTTAAATCTTCATAAATCTCTTGTGTTCTTATCTAAACCAGAATCCTCTTGATTATTAGCAGACATGAAACAAAGATCTAGAGAGAGACTTTTTGGGAAGATAAGTTAGGGTAATGGTTGGAGAATAACCAGGAAGTGAATAAATCTCATTGAGTTGTGATCTGATATTTGCTTTCTATAAGGTGATTCCAGACTAGCCTGAGTAAGAAGAGGAAGATTCATGATTGTTTATCAAACCTTTAAGTTGTCAATGCTTCCACATGGAACCACTAATCAGTTTGAAATGAGAGACTCTGAAATAGTTGGAGTTCTTGATTAAGAAAGTTGAGATGCCTTTGACATATGGCAATATCTTCTTTCTTATCAAACCAGGATGAACCACGATCTCTTTATTTGGAACCACTCTCTCAGTGGAGAATAACCAGGAAGTCTCAATAAATCTCTAGGTGTTGAACATCAAGAAGATATCCCACTTTCTATCCCATGATTCCACATTAGCCTGTTCGGACATATGCCATTATCTTCATGATTCTTATCAAACCAGGATGAACCACGATCTAAGAAGCTTTATTTGGAACCACTAATCAGTGGAGAATAACCAGGAAGTTGAATAAATCTCATAGAAGTTGTGAGTAAGAAGATATCCCACTTTCTATCCAGATGATTCCAGATTAGCCTGTTCGGACATATGCCATTATCTTCATGATTCTTATCAAACCAGGATGAACCAATATGTAAGAAGCTTGATTGGGAACCACTAATCAGTGGAGAATAACCAGGAAGTTGAATAAATCTAGGAGTTGTGAGTAAGAAGATATCCCACTTTCTATCCAGATGATTCCAGATTAGCTTGTTCGGACATATGGCAATATCTTCATGATTCTTATCAAACCAGGATGAACCACGATCTAAGAAGCTTTATTTGGAACCACTAATCAGTGGAGAATAACCAGGAAGTTGAATAAATCTCATAGGAGTTGTGAGTAAGAAGATATCCCACTTTCTATCCAGATGATTCCAGATTAGCCTGTTCGGACATATGCCATTATCTTCATGATTCTTATCAAACCAGGATGAACCACGATCTAAGAAGCTTTATTTGGAACCACTAATCAGTGGAGAATAACCAGGAAGTTGAATAAATCTCATAAGTGTTGTGAGCAAGAAGATATCCCACCTTTCTATCCAGATGATTCCAGATTAGCCTGTTCGGACATATGGCAATATCTTCATGATTCTTATCAAACCAGGATGAACCACGATCTAAGAAGCTTTATTTGGAACCACTAATCAGTGGAGAATAACCAGGAAGTTGAATAAATCTCATAAGTTGTGAGTAAGAAGATATCCCACTTTCTATCCAGATGATTCCAGATTAGCCTGTTCGGACATATGGCAATATCTTCATGATTCTTATCAAACCAGGATGAACCACGATCTAAGAAGCTTTATTTGGAACCACTAATCAGTGGAGAATAACCAGGAAGTTGAATAAATCTCATAGGAGTTGTGAGTAAGAAGATATCCCACTTTCTATCCAGATGATTCCGCATTAGCCTGTTCGGACATATGGCAATATCTTCATGATTCTTATCAAACCAGGATGAACCACGATCTAAGAAGCTTTATTTGGAACCACTAATCAGTGGAGAATAACCAGGAAGTTGAATAAATCTCATAGGAGTTGTGAGTAAGAAGATATCCCACTTTCTATCCAGATGATTCCAGATTAGCCTGTTCGGACATATGGCAATATCTTCATGATTCTTATCAAACCAGGATGAACCACGATCTAAGAAGCTTTATTTGGAACCACTAATCAGTGGAGAATAACCAGGAAGTTGAATAAATCTCATAAGAGTTGTGAGGAAGAAGATATCCCACTTTCTATCCAGATGATTCGCATTAGCCTGTTTGGACATATGGCAATATCTTCATGATTCTTATCAAACCAGGATGAACCACGATCTAAGAAGCTTTATTTGGAACCACTAATCAGTGGAGAATAACCAGGAAGTTGAATAAATCTCATAGGAGTTGTGAGCAAGAAGATATCCCACTTTCTATCCAGATGATTCCAGATTAGCCTGTTCGGACATATGCCATTATCTTCATGATTCTTATCAAACCAGGATGAACCACGATCTAAGAAGCTTTATTTGGAACCACTAATCAGTGGAGAATAACCAGGAAGTTGAATAAATCTCATAGGAGTTGTGAGTAAGAAGATATCCCACTTTCTATCCAGATGATTCCAGATTAGCCTGTTCGGACATATGGCAATATCTTCATGATTCTTATCAAACCAGGATGAACCACGATCTAAGAAGCTTTATTTGGAACCACTAATCAGTGGAGAATAACCAGGAAGTTGAATAAATCTCATAGGAGTTGTGAGTAAGAAGATATCCCACTTTCTATCCAGATGATTCCAGATTAGCCTGTTCGGACATATGGCAATATCTTCATGATTCTTATCAAACCAGGATGAACCACGATCTAAGAAGCTTTATTTGGAACCACTAATCAGTGGAGAATAACCAGGAAGTTGAATAAATCTCATAGGAGTTGTGAGCAAGAAGATATCCCACTTTCTATCCAGATGATTCCAGATTAGCATGTTCGGACATATGCCATTATCTTCATGATTCTTATCAAACCAGGATGAACCACGATCTCACATGATTCAATGAATTCTACCCCTGGCTTGTCTCTTGCTGACATATGTCATTATCTTCATGATTCTTATCAAACCAGGATGAACCACGATCTAAGGCATAGCTTCTTTGTCATAAGTGGCATAGTTGAGAGTAGCTCCACTTAGTTTCTCACTGAAGTATGCAATGGGCCTTCTATCCTGCATCAACACAGCACCAATACCAATTCCTGAGGCATCACATTCAATTTCAAATGTTTTAGAGAAATCAGGAAGTATAAGGAGAGGAGAGTTAGTAAGCTTCTCTTTGAGGGTTTGAAAGGAGTTTCTTGTGCTTCTCCCCACTTGAATCCTACATCTTTCTTGATGATCTCAGTCAGTGGAGCTGCTATAGTGCTGAAATCCTTCACAAATCGCCTATAGAAACCTGCTAGCCCATGGAAACTCCTTACTTCATTTATGGTTTTAGGAATCGGCCACTCTTGTATGGCTTTCACCTTCTCTTGATCCACCTTTACTCCATCTGCACTCACAACAAAGCCTAGGAAGACCAAGTTATCCGTACAGAAAGTGCATTTCTTAAGATTAGCAAAGAGCTTTTCTTTTCTCAAAACATCAAGAACAGTCCTAACATGAACTATATGCTCTTCTAAACTCTTGGAGTAAACTAGGATATCATCAAAGTAAACTACCACAAACACTCCTATAAAAGATCTAAGCACATGATTCATCAATCTCATAAAAGTACTAGGAGCATTGGTTAATCCAAAAGGCATCACTAACCACTCATACAAACCATGCTTAGTCTTAAAAGCAGTTTTCCACTCATCTCCCTCTTTCATCCTAATTTGATGATATCCACTCTTAAGATCTATCTTAGAAAAGATGCTAGAACCATGCAATTCATCAAGCATATCATCTAATCTAGGAATAGGGTGGCGATACTTCACTGTTATGTTGTTGATTGCTCTACAATCAACACACATGCGCCAGCTACCATCTTTCTTGGGCACAAGAGCACTGGAACAGCACATGGACTCATGCTCTCTCGGATATGACCCTTCTCCATCAGTTCCTCTACTTGTCTTTGCAGCTCCTTAGTCTCAACTGGATTGGTTCTGTATGCAGGTCGGTTAGGAAGAGTGGAGCCAGGAACAAAGTCAATCTGATGCTCAATCCCACGCACTGGTGGCAATCCTATGGGGTTATCTTCTGGAAACACATCAGTATACTCCTGCAAAAGAGAGACTAGTTCACTAGGATAATCCTGTGTAAGATCAGTGACTGTTAGTAAAGTCTCTTTAAACATAAGTAAAACAATAGATGATTGAGAGTAGAGAATTCTTTTGATATCTCCCTGTTTGGTATAGAGGCTGTGATGTTTCTGATCAGGCTTCAGGTCGATCTCTTTCTTTTTCTGAAGCTGGAGCTGATCTGCTTGAACTTCTTTAGGTGACAAAGGTACCAGCACTGTCTTCTTTCCATTAAACTCAAAAGAGTGCTTGTTACTGAAACCATCATGAACCACTCGCCTATCAAACTGCCATGGTCTACCAAGAAGGATATGGCTAGCTTCCATTGGTATCACATCACACAAGATCTCATCTTCATATCTACCAATGGCTATAGGTATCAGCACTTGATTGGAGACTCTCATCTCACCTTCTTCATTAAGCCATTGCAGCCGGTAAGGTTTAGGATGTTTCTGAACTTTCAAACCCAATTTCTTCACCATGGTCTCACTAGCTACATTGACACAGCTCCCACCATCAATGATAAGGCTGCACACCTTTCCCTGAACCATACACCTAGTGTAGAAGAGGTTCTCGCGCTGCTCAGTCTCTTCAGTCTTAGTTTGCAAGTTCAAAGTCTTCTTGTCACCAACAACCTTCCTTTCACTGGTTCTACTTCACTTCCTTCATCAGACCTGTCTTGATCAGACCCGGAGTGCTCTTCTTCTGATTCATACTCTCCATTCTCAAGTAGAATCATCACTTTCTTGTTGGTGCACTCATTGGCATAGTGTCCTCTGCCTTGACACTTGAAACACTTCACATCTCTAGTCCTAGAGCTTGTAGCTTCCGCCTTGCTTTTCTCTTTGCTGTATGGGCTGCTAGGCTTGGATTCTTCTTTCTGCTGAGGCTTGCTATCTTTCAGATGGGATGGTTTCTCTTCTTTAGTGTACTGATACTTGCTGGACCCATAGTTGCCTCGCGAGTGATGCTTTCTCTTAATCTGTTGCTCCACCAGGATAGCTTTGTGCAACATCTCTTCTATCTCAATGTAGTGTTGCATCTCCACACTGTCTTGTATCTCGCGGTTAAGTCCTCCAAGAAACCTTGCCATAGTAGCTTCTCTGTCCTCAGATATACCAGCTCTCAACATCAGCAACTCCATCTCCTGGTAGTACTCTTCCACAGTCTTGGATCCTTGTGTAAGTTTCCTCAATTTCTGATGAAGATCTCGGTGGTAGTGGTTAGGCACAAACCTTTTGCGCATAAGAGACTTCATCTCTTGCCAAGTCTCAACCGGATACTCTTGATTCATCCTCCTAGTAGTCACCAGTTGATCCCACCAACTCAAAGCATAATCATAGAACTCAGTTGCAGCAAATTGAATCCTCTGAGCATTGGTGTAGTGCTTGCAGTTGAATACAATCTCAATCTTCTTCTCCCATTCAAGATAAGCATCAGGATCAACTTTGCCATGGAAGGGAGGGATCTTAAGCTTCAAACCAGAAAGCTCATCACGGTAAGGTCTTCTTTCATCATGATCACGACGAGTTCTCCTTCTACTACCTCGTGATGCTGAGGAAGAACCACTTCTCTCACTTCGGTGGCGCTCATAGTAGTTATCAGTCTCTTGTGAACCACCATGCTCTTGTGGAGTGTGAGTGTGACTTTCCTCCTGCTCTCATTACTGTGACCTTGACCAGTAGCTTGTCTAATCTCCCTTCTGATTTCTTCCATGTTTTGTTTCATCATCTCATTCATGCTCTCCAACATAGTCTTATTAAGCTGAGCAGTCATGGCTTCCATCAACATCTTGTTTCTTCTCATCAAGTCTGCTTCTTCATCACTCTCGTTACCCATGGTACCTGAGATCAAAACAAAAAAACTAAGCCAGTAAGAGTTCAAGAAAGAAAAATAAGGAAAATCAAAGATAGACTAGGCGGCAAAAAGATTTTTAATGATTTGAGAACTTGTAACTTAAAAGCAAGAATGCCAGAGTTACTTATCAATCGATCAAAACAAAGACTATCAGATTTCAACGACACAAGAGAAGATCTATCAGTTTCAAACAGATTAAACAACAGATCAGAAGTTAAAAAGATAGAAAGAACAGATCTAAACAATCACAATAAGAGATGACGAATCTTAACAGATCTAAAATAGAAACTTTTAACTCTAGCAATTTCGAAACACAAAACAATAGATCTAGCAATACTGAACTGAAAGGAAATCAAATCGACAGAAACAAACAACTCAGATCTATCAATGGCTATGAACACCAAGAACAGATCGAGTGAAAGTTTGAAGAAAACGAGCACTTCCCTATCCAGATTTGCTCTGATACCACATAATACACTCCTAGGATGCTTCTCTGGATAGAAATGGGATAGATCCTTGCAAGTAGAGAATCAGGGACTCAATCTCCTTCAAGGGGGTGGATCGAATGGTGACACAAGAGGGATGAATGATCTCTTGATACTCCTAAGTGATGATCTCGGATATGACACACCTTGATAATCACTCTTATGGGTTTTGTTAGATATGACTCACTAACAAAGACTCAAGAACACTCAGACTACAAGGAACTCGCAGCCGTCAAAGAGAGAACAAGAGTTTTTAGATAAAAGATTGGATACTTCATTAGGGTTGCGAGACACATATATATAGAGAGAGTAAGGAACATACTCCTTAGTCTCGAAATGTATCAAATAACAAAACCATAGTCTAAATAAAACATAGGATAAATTAATAAAACATAGTCTTGAACCGAGATCATCAAGTGAGTGATATGGAAGCAACATATGGCCTCGTTAAAAACCTATCTTTGGAAAACCCAGTGGGACAAAACCAAAGATAGGAAAAGAGCACACATATGTTACTTGCTCACTTGATGTCTATCTTGGAGCTGAGATGGCTTGAATGGTAGTAAGTGCATCTTGGTTGATCAAGCTTCTTCCAAGACTTTCTTCTTGCTTCATGGATGTCTTAAGTAAGCCTCCAATGGCTTCTTTGAGTTGCTTGCTTCTGGCTCGAGTCATGGGACCCTTAGGCATGGTGAGAGCATCTTCATCAGCTGGTTCCTCCATGATCTCCTTATCTTCTTTGC